>NC_134409.1:138506568-138786568 GCF_038048845.1 Mixophyes fleayi
GAAAACATTTGTAAGTTTTAAATGAAGGGAGTGGAGGGTGGATAATTGGTAGCACAGCTTAGAGGGGTTAAGAAGAGGGTTCAAGTATTTGATGAGCTGCCTGAAGTGGTGAGTTTTCATGGAACGGTTTCATGTCTTCCACAAAGTGGGTGCAGCCCAAAAAACATCCTGGAACCGAGAGTGGGAGCAGGTAATGAGTGTGGGTGAGAGGTGCAGAACTTGGGCAGAGCGGTCAACATGGGAGTTATTTAGATACAAGTGAAGACGTGTGTAATATTAGCTGTACTTTCCACCCCTAAAGCCTCGATCTACCTTGCCCCAGTCAATGACAAGATGGCGGCACACACAGCCGGGCATCTCCAACATCACAGGGGCTCCCCCCAGCCCAGCTTTCATTGGTGTTTTTCTCTGTATTTCCCATCACAAATCTTGTATAGTATGGAGAAAAGGATAGATTTAGTGTCCTGCCTAGCGCAGCGGGTATTATGGTGATAAATGCAAATACTTGGCTCATACAGTACAGCATATCTGGATGCATACACCCACTACCCTAATAACGTTCTATAGAGACGATGTACAGCTTTTTCAAGATATAATTTGCTTTCCAAGATGCAGTATTGTCGGTGAGATGTAATATTTATAGCAAGATGCCCACTAATGTGTCATACTATGAGACTGTTGTGCCGAGAAAGACGTCCTATAATCTGTGATAAACTTCCTGATTTACAAATAGCATCCGCTCTGTATATTATTCGGGTTATCATATTTTTAACTGTTTGAAATTGCGACACTAACCTACAACTTGTATGAGTTTAAGATTAAATCCTGGCACACTCTGTGACCTGATGATTGCTTGGGCCATAAACCTTACCCCTCCTCCCTCAAACACTCATCTTGTTAATTTTGGTCCATCGGGATTCTAAATTTTAGGGCAAAAAACATTGCGAGTAAAAGGGTTTGTATGGGAAAAATAGGATTATCTTTGGAAACCGGTTCATAATATGATTTTCTTTCAAAATGCTTGTTAGCTTCACATGGAAACACGGCTACTTTCTACTGAGTAACCCCCATGGTAGAATTACCTTTGGGGTGCATGGAGATCTGAGATAGGATAATACAAAGGGGCAATGCTGTATATACTAATATATATTAACCCATTTGACCGCCAGGTGTTGCCTTTTAGTATTAAACTTAACATCTATGAGAATGAGGGAACTAAGTGAAATGTTGTTTATACAGGTGGGCACAAGATTGCGTGTCCTGCGCTATATAACCTGCATTCTTTGAGGAGCCTGCCATCTGCGCAGCTCCTCCCCTGCAGCTGCCGCCATCTTGTCGCCCCCCCATTCTCACATAAAAACTGACGTATTCACACAAGATACGTAAAATAAGTGTCTGATATAATACATTTTATTTTTACATTTTATAAATGACCTCTAGTAACTGCAGCTAAATAATAATTGATAATATATAAATAGTAAAAAATTAATTATGTTAGTGTTTTTATTAATAATATTAATATAATTTATTATTATATAGTATATAATAATAATATTATTAATAATATTAATCCTATATACTTGTGATAATTCTAAGTAGGGCGCTATGAGCACCGGAACGTTGCACTCAGAGGGCAGTTTACGGGGAAGGATTTGAAGGTCGCACCGCACCATAGTAACATCCCGGCGTGCTTTGCGTCTAACCCTTTCTCTTCCGGTCTGTGATCCTTGCAGAGAGCGGTGAGTGCTGGACGGTGCTGGGGATCCGGTGTAATCCTCGGCCGCGGGGCGGGGGGTGAGCACAGGACCCCCCCGGGGGAGGGATAGACACATCCAGGTACCGGACCTGCCGGATATTTACCGGCTCCGAGCTGAGGATTCTGCGGAGCAGCCGCCGCTAAACTGAGCCCAGGTCCCCCTGGTTGTACCCAGTATGGCTGCACCGGGGGGGCTAGTAATAGGGGCTCTGTCCCTGGGGTGGTCTATGTGTATAGCTGTGGTCTGAGGGGGCCCTCTATAGAGCTGTGCTCTTGGGTTTTAGGGCTCTGGGGGAGCTATGTGTAGAGCTGTGGTCTTGGGGTGTATGGGTCTGGGGGGCTATGCATATGGAGTGAGGAAGGCTGAAGTTGGTGTTATGTTCTGGGGCAGGGGGTTATATGTATAGCTGTGGTCTGGATGGGATCCCCATAGAGCTGTGGTCTGGGGGTGTATGATCTGGGGGGGGCTATGTATATGGAGTGAGGAAGGCTGAAGTTGGTATAATTTGCAGTCCATGTTATGTTCTGGGGCAGGGGGTTATATGTATAGCTGTGGGCTGGGTTGGATCCCCAAAGAGCTGTGGTCTTGGGAGGGGGTCTCTAGAGCTGTGGAGGTGAAGTGTATAGAGCTTTGGTCTTGGGGTGTATGGGTCTGGGGAGCTATGTATATGGGGTGAGAAGATGGCTGAAGTTGGTATAATTTGAAGTCCGTGTTGAGCAGATTGTTGAATACAGGGATTTGGAGCACTAATTTTACCCCATATAATTTTGAAACTTGAGTCGAGATAAAGTACGGTGTCTGTATTTGTACTTAATTATAACCCCAAATCTATCCGTTCACAGTGGGGAGATGGGACATGGGGGTAATAGCAAATTGAACAGAGGTTTTTTTTTTGTTGGTTACGTGGCTGAGTGCAGGCAGTGTTTATTCCTAATGTATTTTGACAAGGAGGCTTAGGGTGAATATCACTTTTATAATGCACGATAATCATATTATTTAGATCTGTAAGCATTATACAGAGGGCGGAGTAGAATATTATCCTCTGTCCATGTTGTGGGAGTAGTTTGACTGGAAACTGCGTCATTATGTAATATAATGGTCTTGTGTCTGTTCTCTCAATAAACCTGAATTGTGACTCATTTTATTTTACACAGGTTTCGTCATGGCAAAGTCCAAGAATCACACCACACACAACCAATGTAAGTAATGACATCCCCACGCTGGTCATTCTGTTCCCCTCACCCCGTCTGCTCCCTTCCCCAATTGTTTTCTTCACATAAGATAACGGAACTGCTGAGGCTAAACCTAAAAATCACACCAACTAGTGAGCGACCCCTCACCTCAGTCATGGTATATAGATTCCCTCATTGTGCAGTATTATGGTATATGTTGGCTGTATATAAATGTAACCTAGTTCTGCACAGGAAGATATGGAACAGAACATAGAAAATACACAGACAGAAAACAGCAGACTGATCTGCTAAACTTTGGGTGCAGGTTATCTTTGGGAAGTTTGAACCTTTATATTATACCTGCTTAAGAAAGTTGTTGTACGGGGTGAATAGAACAGCATCATTCAGATCATGCTACTGGGATCTCTAGCTTATTTCTGGAGATGTCCTTCTCTGAGATTCATGCTCCTACTTTCTGATGGCGGCAGACCATGGGCTGTGTATTTCTCCGGTATTCTGTGTCTTTAGCTCATGATGATATTCCACTTACTTTTACAGCTCGCAAATGGCACAGGAATGGCATTAAGAAGCCCAGATCTCAAAGATACGAGTCTCTTAAAGGGGTAAGTGGCAGCGTTGTACGTCCTAGAAGAGATTATTCTGGTACCTTTTGTATGTGTTGACGAGCTTCCGTTTCAGTAGATTGTTGCGGGTCACGTGTTGGCGTAATGATAAAATTACTTTATCAGGATGTGACTCTTGTGGTTACATCTTAGATAAAGGGGTTGGACTTTTACGCTGCATGCGTAAAATCGCTGGCATCCCCGTTTGTTCCCTTGTATAGCTCCTCACAGTGACCGTTGGTGATCAGTAATTTCATTAGTGTTCTATTCTCATGTAGCAGAACTCCTCACAGTGCTCAGGGGTCATGTTTGTGTGTTGGACATTTGTCTCTCATTACTTAGGGTAGCAGAAGAGCCTCTGTGGTGATGTCTGTCTGTATAATTGAATCTTCTGTCCCTGGCGGGGTCACATGTCTATTTGTTTTGTGTTTGGCGGTATTTCCATATTTGCAGTGTGCTGGGCTGTAGGATATACATTAAGAACAGTTAATAATACAGATCTGTCACATGTTGTCCTGGAGGGAAGTAATCAGACACTGTACAGTTACTATGTGTGTGTGTGGTGCATAATAGTGTTATCTTTGTACTTTGTATGAGCAGAACCCTAGTAATGGGGATATTACTGGTCTGGGCATATTGTCTCTTTGCTCCATAATGTTTTATTTCAGTATTAAGTGTATTTAAAAAGCTACTTTTTACTACATTACTGTGGTTCCCGTAATATAGAACATCAAGTGCGGCTGTATAACCAGCTGTTCCCAAGATTTATTGCTAAAATGCCTGTTTATTTGAATGGGCCACATACACACCTGTCAGCTTCACATAGGAGCCAACTCCTATAGCATTTAAATAAAATACAGGATCTTGTCTGTCTGCAGCTGGAGTGGTATCTGGGACAGATTTCATTAATGCTGCTGTAGCGATATAGGTGTACTCGTAAGGTATATTGTAAGACTTCAAAGTGGACCAGTCGGGGGCTGATATAGATCTATGCTCTTGTCACGGTCCCCCCTCCAAAATCTCTTTTTTTTTTTTTTTGACCACTGAAAAAGTTGGGAGACCAACGTGAGAGGTACAGCTGTGTGCCGTGGGTAATTTAGGTGCTATATGTCGGTGGGTGTCATGGCTGGGGAGGGCGTTACATAGTTAGCACTTGTCTTTATGTAACTTCGGATGCGCCTGGTCCACATAGACATCTGTAACCGGCAGGGATTACATATATCCTGCACCGTCGTTGCTGTGTCCGTATTTTGCTGAGTTTTTTTGTTTTTCTCTCTGTCCTTAGGTTGATCCCAAGTTCATGAGGAATATGCGTTTTGCAAAGAAACACAACAAGAAAGGAATGAAGAAGATGTTGGCCAACAATGCCAAAAATGCAGCGAAATAGACGTCCTGTACCCAATTTCTGTCACTTTAAATAAAAAAATAAATATTGATATGCTGTTGTGTTGTCTGTAATGGTGATGAGCAGTTATGGGTGTAGGGAGCCAGTACTCCTAAATGTAGCTGTGTAATTAGGTGATAAGAGGACGGCAGCTCATAGCGAGGTAAAGACACGGCTCTGTCCGGCTGGTTATTGTTTGGGAACACTCGGATATGTGCACGTGTCACAAGTTGTCTTTATATCGTGTAGTTAAGATTTGCTGCATACAGACCCCATCGTGTCTCCATCAGAACCTCTCGGCTCCTACGTCTCATCTGTCGAAGGAACGTCACCCGGACTCTAACGGAGCCTCTAATGCAAATTGGTTCATGTGAAACGGCAGCCGCTATATATAGGGTGACTTATACTACATTATTATAATGTCAGTCACTGCTTTATGCAAAGACAGATTGAATACTCCACATTGAGTAAAATAACTGCAGGAAAACAGGGACTGAACCTTCTGCAAACAGCCCTGGACAACCATTTACAGGTATCGATCCGACTAGAGTTCAGTCCAGAAAACACATTAAGCGGTAAAATCCCTTTTATAGAAGGACAAGTTCAGAAACTCCTTTGCAATAGATGGGGGGAGGGGGGGTCGAATGTTGTATTTGTTTCCCAGCAAAGTTATCCGTTAACCTGGACATTGGTTATTAATGCTCTCTGGCTGGGGCTCGTTCTGCATTTCATCATGGCGTTCAAGAGCTTTCATTTCTTAACGGCTGTGCTCGTAGCGCTGTGTGGTCTACGCATATGTGATGGCGCTCAGGTAGGTGTACGAAGCGCAGTTCTTGTGCTTTCCAGTTACTAAATGTATGGAATATTGAGAAGATAACATCTAGAAATAGGCAAATGTACTCTCTATTGAAGGAATTTGGGATGTAAAGGGAACACGCGTCTGTGCACTTAGGAGTCTATATAATCCTCTGTTCATATATGGGCCAAGGTTGTTAAAGCGAAAGCTTGGAGGACCCAATATTTGTATGTTGTATTTCTGTACTGTTCTGGGGGTGGTTCACATTTTCTGTTCAGGGGCGAGAGGGTTGGTCTGGCAGTACTACATGGTGTGAGGTGTATGTATAACTATATTTTGGTTGGAGAAATGATTTAAATAGCGGCGACTTGGGTACCTTAGTTATATTGGGACTCGGATGGTCCCAGCCTTTTCAGAATTTGACATAATTTCCCCAGGGGCCACAAACCCACCCAATGCACTGGGGTATTTCCCAACACCTCTGGGTGACTGGTCTTTGGGTAGTGACACCAGTATTCCTGCGTATTTCACAGCGGCCAAACTGTGCTGGGACTTGTAGTGACATACTGAAATCCTATTTATTTTAAACCTTTTATACATACTCCCCCAGCAAACCCCACCCATAAAGGTGGTTGGTTGAGTCAGGGTTTGTATAAAGAAGGTTTCACAAAATAATCACTATTAGGACATTCTTTCACTTTGGTAAATTAGTTGCAGATTTTTATCTTCTTAAAAAAAGTACAAAAAAGTATACATATAACTAAAATATCCTGGTAGCAAGCCCCAAACTCTCCCTCCATGTGAGACACCCACAGCGTGTAAAGGCAGCTGACGGATGCTCCCATGTAATTGATGAATGATTTAATATCTGCACACTTTGGGGGAGATCCGATGTCCGCTGTGCACATTGAGGCCCACTACGGTAAGGAATCCCGGCTCATTTTTCTGCACCCCTCTGGGGGGGGGGGAAACGAGTAGAGGAAGATTGTCTTTGCGGACTGCTCAGCTTTGCATTGAATCTCTGCCGGTGCATGTATCGGACAGAAAACTATAGTGTGATTTCTCCTCAGGGCGACAGATCGATGGTCATCCGTAGTATGGACATTGACTGCAGAATAACATCCCGTTTTGCTCGCACCTTTATAACCACTGAGATCCAAAATCAATTGAACTCCTCTCAGGAGGCCGTGTTTGCTGTGGAGCTTCCAAAAACAGCCTTTATCACCAACTTCATCATGTAAGTGTCTCATCAGAGTGCAGTCAACCGCCTACAGTGTGACCTCCGGGAGACTGTAAAATGGGTAAAGAGAGGATAAGAAGGATGAAACACACAATGCAAATTGTTAGATACTTCAGAGTGTAAAATGTCCACATATTTACACAGTGATATAAAATGTTGCCTTCAACCAGGAAAAAGTTAACAAAGTACATATATAACTAATAAGTATCCAGTGTGCTGGTCTCTCACACATATCCATGCAGGGGCAGACCTAGGGGTATATTTACTAAACTGCGGGTTTGAAAAAGTGTAGCTGTTGCCTATAGCAACCAATCAGATTCTAGGGGGGGGGGGCAATTTAGAATAGTCACGTCCCCCCTTCATTGTGATTGGCTAATCCCAATCCCCACCACTGACCCTGATTGGTCACATCCCTTTGATCGGTGTCTCAGCCATTTAAAAGATATTCTAGTGGGGCTATTGCCCCCTGCCCCCTGGATCTGCCACTGTATCCAGGGGATGGGTCTTATATGCAAGGCTGAAAAAAAATTCTAAGCTTAGATCTACTATGACTCGTGTTTGGTGGCGGTTTTAAACATCCAGACGTCGCGGGTGGTTTCTTGCTATAGGGTGGCTTGAGGCTGGGAAGTTAAATGACCGGCGGATTGAAAACAGCTGAAGCTGCAGCAGTTTGGTCAAAACCGTCAGAAAACAAACAGTTTTTTTTCTTTTATACCTGCTTCCGATTGGCTAGAAATCTTTCCAAACAGAAGAGGAGGGATTATTGCCATATACATTATAGAGACAAAAATTGTTTATTGAATAAGTGTCAATTTTTTTTAATAATTTACTTATGGGGATAAAGTTTATTTTTCACTATATTTAAGTGGCAATATTATTGTATCATTATACTATAGGGGCACTATGTCATGCCACATTGTGCATCATAAATAATTATTAAACCCATTAGCAATCAAAAAGTATTGCCCAATTAATATAATTGTATATTTATATTCCCCCCATAATATAATATAATTTTCTTGTCCCCTTAATATAATGAAAAATAACCCCTCCCCCCCCATATGTTAATTATAAATGAATCAATAAATAATGATAGTTTCTGTAATGTATAAGTCTCATGTTCTGAACGGCAGCAGGAGTTTGACCAATCTCTCCTCTCTCTATCTCTTTGTTTTGGGGGTTTGCCAATAATAAAGTTGATTTGCCAGAAGAATAAAGCTCATATTACCTGACAATGATTTGGTCTCTTGGTTGGTTTAAAATATAGTCAAGATTTTCGTGGTCGGTGTAAATTGTGACCGTATGGGATGTTCCTTCTAACCAGTGTCTCCATTTATCAAAGGTCCATTTCACAGCTAACAGTTCACAGTTTCCAATGTCCTAATCTGTCTCAGAGGCAGAGAATTTCCTGGACAAATAAGCTCAGGGATGCAATCTTTTAGGAATACCGGAGAACCCGGGACACACTAGTGGATGGTAGACATTAGGTTGTTGAAGAACTGGCGCTGTGATTAAGGCCGATTTTAGCTCGTCAAGGGGTAGGAGAGCGCCTGGAGTCCATACTGAAGGATTAGCTCCTGTTTTGGTCCTTGCAGTAATTAGTGCATTAATAGCCTTGATAAATTACCTGTAGTCATTTGCAGTCATTTTAGATGTTCAGAGGGTGCAATTCAATTCAGCGTGAGATGCCTTTCACTACATTTATACCCCTCTGAATGCAGCGGGAGGTGTTTAATTCCGAGACCTGCGACGCTCATTGTGCCTGGGAATAGGGCTCGGTAACTCTTTTGGTCATACCTCCCCTTCCAAAATGTTTTCTCCTTTGATTCATTAATGCATCTGGCTATTACCAGTCATGCCCAGAGATCCAGTTGGCAGATGTCTGCCACACTAATGGGCCTCAGCGTGAACCATTGCTCGGACCAGAGTGGCACATAGCCGGATTGAACCAATGGGGCCACGCAAGTTACCGACTAAATATGGGGAGATAACATTTAATTTAGAGACCCGACCAATCAATGTCTATCTGTTAAACGGTAGTTGGAGAAGGCGAAGAACATTTTGCAGATATCTAGTGAGAAAACTACGCTTATAATCTGAGGACGATTCACCTAAACAGAATGTTATACGAAGCGCAGGGCTGAGATTCTGTCTAAGACCAATTCAAAACTCAGGTGTTCATTATATTTAAGGACTATCGATGGTGTAACCAATGTTGGCGTAGTGAAGAAGAAAGCGCAGGCGGATGAAGAGTACAGAGGAGCGGTGTCCAGGGGTGAGAGCGCCGGGCTCATTCAGTAAGTGTCACTTCTCTTGTATATGTGTGAGGCAGCGTGGGCACCTGCCTGGGGCACAGTGGGCACTAAAGGAACAGATTTTTATGTGTTGTTTTTTTTGTGACAAATGGAGGGGTGAGCAGGACCCAAACCAATATCTTGTCTAAGTGGTATTAATGAGGCTATGCATATTGTATTATATTAGAGACTTATCATTATTATCTTAATTTATACAATGGTAGAAGTGGGGGGTATACGGGGTATGTCATACCGCCACTTCTCCTACTGCTACATTGTATCACTATCACATTCCAGTCACTTCTCCTACTGCTACATTGTATCACTATCACACTCCATAAAGCAATTTGTGGCATATTGCGTCGTTTTGGTACTGCACCCCGAGGCGGGATGGCGCGCTATTCATGGCGCGCAATCCGCGCCGCTCCTCTCTATGCACTATATTAAATGACACAACAAATATATACAACGCTAAACCAAAAAACAACAGTAAAAACTGATAAAATATTTAATATAATATCCAAAGACAACCATATAAGTTAACACAATATTGTGTTATATATGTTATATTTGATTTGCCATTTCTACCAACCAGGTTTATTTTATTAATTCTTGTTGCTTGTATTTTATTGTTTGTTTTTATTTGGATATTATATTAAATATGTTATCAGTTTTCACTGTTGTTGTTTGGTTTAGCGCTCTCTTTCCCATTGTTTTCCATTTATTGCCGTACAGGTTCCGGAGCCTGTTCTGAGAGCTGCAACTAAATTAACGGTTTTAATTGATTACTTTAATATATCATATTTTTTTAAGGTTACTTAGTGCCCATTGTTATTATTATTTTAAATATATACAGCACCTTGTAGTATATGTGACAAAACAGAGGGAACTGCAGCTTATATTCTAATTAATTGAAGTCATATTTCCACTTTAATTGACCTATGGGTATTTCTGTGGGTTTAAAGGGACATTATCATATTTGTTTTAACAATTAGCGGCTGCCGTCCATTCTGCGCAGATCAGGAACGATGGCCACAGACTTGTGGTGGGTGTCGGCGGGTCTCTAATGGTGGGAGTTTTAGGGGAGATATCCCTTCTGTAATGATTAGTTTATTAGTTTTGCAAAATACCAGAATGATGAATAATGCAAACCCTGCTTTCAGTAAAACCTGTAACAATGTGTCCTGAATATATCAGATACTATTTCAATGTGGAGTTGAAAATATTTCCCATGTGCTGTAGAGGACAGTGAGCTACATTATCTTGTCTTTCTATTCATACCACATCCAGAAAATCATCCAGATTTGCTCATTACACGCTGCCATATTTCCATAAAGGTCATTACCACATCCCCAGTCACTGATCAATAAATAAAGAGTAATAAATACTAAAACAATGTTATCATTCTTGTCTTTGGTTTTGACCTGTTTTGCTATCGTGCTGTAACAAAGAAAACACATTTTTATTATAATACAATATTTGTCCAAGCATATATAGCCCCGCCCACTTAAAGAAAATCCATTATGGCTTCTCCCAGTACGCATAAGCTGGGAATGTACAACTGGTATAATACAATGTGTAGATGTCTCTGATACAGAAGTTTAAGAGAAGTACTTTATTTTATTGAGTTTAGTTCCACTGTAAGATAAATATATATATATAGTAAATGTAAGTAGCGTAATAATGTGATATTTGGAATATACATATAGATCTACTGGAAGGAAAATGGAGCACTTTAAGGTCTCTGTGAATGTGGGGGCTCTGGCCACGGCCACATTTAAACTGACCTATGAAGAATTACTGAAACGTCACCACGGAATTTATGAATTACATGTGAAAGTCAGACCTCAACAGTTGGTGGAACACTTCCAGGTAAGTGGGTAATTCCGTTTATCTAGTCCCATATTCCATAGGTAAACCGAGGGGGGGGGGGTTTCCTAGTGTCTGGGAAACCCCTCCCAACATGGGGCACTGTATGCTTGAGGTGGCTTGCCCCGTGTATATGATTGGGGTAGGAATTGCCCGTGTATATGATGTGAATAGGAAGAGTTGGAGAGCAGCCAATCACTGTCTAAAATTATAGTCACGTCCCCATGCATGCTGGTCACGCCCACTGGCGGCGTGGTGTGGAAACCCCTCTCTACAAATCCTGCGTTTGCCACTGTATTCCGTCATGGCTTCTCTTGGAACGGGGCGGTTCTAGGTTCTATCGTCAGACCGCCTCCCAGGGGCCCGGGCCGGTCTCATAGTGGGGCCAATTTGGGCTGGGTCACTGGAATACCTGTATTTTCTTTTCTTCTAAAATGTTCCTAAAAGGTTGCCCCCCCCCCCGGCTAAAATTTGCCAGCCAGCCCTTGGCGCATACTGCATCCATCCATTGTATACAGACGCGCAAAACGTGAAGTGGGTGGAAGGACAACTTGTAGCCAAGCAGAGCATTACAATGATACAGCAGCACAGATTATTTAAGATGGACCTACCTGTCCATGTTTAATCCAGTTTGAATCGGGGAAACATGAGAGACAGATGATATTATAAAGGTGATAGACGAGCTGGGTATAAGGGACGCACGTTAGACTCAGCCTTAACGAGCCGTTATTTAGATGGTAGATATATTTATTTTCATTACTTTCACAGATAAAGGTGGACGTCATCGAGCCCCAAGAAATCACCTTCGTAAATGCTGTTGGAACCTTCATCACTAATGAACTGACCGACACGATTGAAATCAATCACGAGAAGAACAAGGCAAAGTTTTGTAATATCCGTTCTCTTTACAACGGGAACGATGACGTTCCAGAGATTTTAATGGAAAATAATATTTCTCTTGCAGGCGCATATTGTATTTAAACCAACAGTGGATCAGCAGCGCAAATGTCCCGACTGCGCAGATACTGTGCTGGACGGAGACTTCATCGTAAAATACGATGTAAAGAGAGAGACTTCGGCTGGAAACATTCAGGTGATTTACTATGAAGATGGCGGAATTGTCTTGATTAACCCGTGTTGTAAAATGTATCAAAATAATCAGTATTGGAGACCTTCACTGGTGTAATATATAAAGGGGAACACAAAATGCAATTTATTTACATTATCATAGGAGTCTGTTTGTGAAAATGTAAATGAGTGATACAAACCATAGGTCATTTACAAACCAGAGGCACGACGCAAGTAGTCATACCTCCCAACTGTGCCGATTTAGGAGGCCTGTCCCTCCATCCCCCCCGATCAGGACTTTTTGTTTGATTCCAGGACAGTTGGGCCCCTTATATGTAGCGTGGGCCACTGGCAGGTGTGCACAGAATCAAAGGGGGTGTTTTTAGGGGAAGGGATTTTTGCTAGGCAGCCTGGCACACTGGAGTCTCCGGACAAACCCCCAGAAGATGTGACCACACCCATGCATAGCGTGACCACACCCATGCATAGCGTGACCACACCCCTGCACAGACTGTCCTGATGAGAAAAACCTAGAAGTGAGGAAGTAAGGACGTGGCATTGTCATGAAAGCACGTTTGTGAATCCTGTACGTGGATGTCCATCGATATACTGTAACATGTCACAGAGCGCAGTTTTGCTTTTTCATGAGCTTTTTCGTTAGCTGATAAACCTAAAGATTAAGCTTGAGAATTTTCAGTAGTGATAATGTCCAGGCCAGTGCCTCGTTCTTGTCCCTCTGCGCTCCGAAGATCGTTCTTTCAGCGGTGCCTCCTATTCCTTCGCCCTCAACCAATGCTCTGTCGTCTTGTTGAATTTCTGCTGCACTGCTGTTTAGTATTTATTAATAGTTATTTGTGTAGCACCAACATGTTACAAAGTCCTTATCTCCATCGTTGAATTCACCGTCTGCTTTACACAAGCGTTTTCGTGGACTCTGCTCCTTGTTATTTGCTGTACAATCAGCAGCTCGTCCAAAATGTTTTTGTGAAAACATTTTTACATCAACTATTTCAGTGTTGTAACCGGCCGCAGCCCATGGTCTCCACAGGGGATCTGGCGGATGGATTATCTGTGTTGTATGTCCTCAAATGAACAACAAGCAGCTCTGACTTACAAACAAAAAGGTCTAAATTCCCAGAAATCGTTTCAATGAAGTCCCATGTTCCATCCAAATGTGAATAAGAAAACAAATATGGTCCATTTCCCGTAATCATCTACACATAAGTCTTACAAAAGGGCAATTAAATTGTTTGTTGCTTGAAATAAATTCTTCCACGTCAGCCTTATAAGAAACATAAGCGAGGGTTGATTGTATAAAGGTTCATGTCCAATCACCATAAGTCAGGGGTCAGGGAACTTTTTCACCTTTTACCCCCAAAATATTTAGATACGCCGACGTTACCCCTTGATTTGAAAGGAAGGAAATCATATATTATTAATTATTGGAATTCAAAATTTTATTGAATCTATTCAAAAGTTCTTTGAAAGCTTCAACTTCAAAACTCCAGGTTTTGGAGAAATGATGTTGCTTCATTTTTGATACCAGAGCATCAATATTGGGGCATTTTGAAGTCAGAGCAATTTGGGTACAGTCTTCACCATCCAATCGATTTCTTTGCATTGTTTTTATGTTCGTTAGAGTATAAAATCCTTGCAAAGGTAGGTTGTTGCAAAAGGCAGCAACTTTTTGACTGACTCCTCATGTGCAATTTTGATGCCTTTGTAGCTGTTGACATCCAAAAATATGACAGATCTGCTTTGTTTTCAAAAGCAATACGTGCTTCATTATTGGCTCAAAGCTCAAGAAGTGCCTCTGCCAACCCTTGAGGCTCTTCTGGTACAACAGCAATTTCACATTTAAAGGGGTCTACAATCCAACTGACAGCATGTGAATTGGCAGCATTACCCCCAGGAATTTCATTTTTACCCCATTTGGGGTAATTTACCCCTGTTCCCTGACCACTGCCATAAGTGATCCGAGTCTCTGATACATTGTAGCAACCGAATCCAGGCTTCTTGTAAACAATTATACAGGTTCACTGAAGTCAAAAGATAAAATAACTAAAAAACCTCTATAAAGTAATATCTCTCATACATTGTATAACATGTAACATGTCCAAAGAATAGACGTCCATTTATCAAATGTCCATTGTTATAGATGGAGATTTCGTTATAAACATTACCTGGATCATCGAATGATACATTATAATTTTGTTTGTGTTTCCTTGTAGATTCCTGATGATCTATCTCTGATGTAACAACAACTCTTTTAACTTTAATTCCTTTCTCCAATGTCGCTGTTTTCTGCATGATAATAATGTTTCTCATCCACAGATTGTCAATGGATATTTCGTGCATTACTTTGCCCCAACCAGCCTAAGAAGAGTTCCTAAGAACGTGGTGTTTGTTATCGATTGCAGCGGGTCTATGAGAGGGAGAAAACTTCAGCAGGTAGCGTGGCAAATGGATGGGATTTATTACTACATGTTACATATTGAAGTTTTTGTACGGTACAGGCTGCTAAACATCTACATCTGATACCGATGGCTCTCGGTGGGGTCCTCAGATTCCTGTGCATCGTCGAAGGTGACAAATTTGCACATAATTAAACCCCCAATGTTTTTAATTTGGAATAATTGCGTCAAGGGTAACACTGAGGGGTCAAAAGCATAATATTCAGAACATTGGTACCTGCAAAAGATGACAAGTAACAATGTCCTATGCTATGTGTATAATTCATACTACATAGAGGTTATTGACACTTGGTTTTGGTTTTGTACATAGATGTTTCAAGCCTTTACCAAAATCCTGGAAGATTTACCAGAAGAAGATCACGTTGGGATTTTAAAATTCAATTCAGAAGCTGCTGAATGGCAGAAAAATCTTGTTAAAGCCATTCCAGAAAATATCAAAAGTGCAAAAGAGTTTGTAGCAAATATCGTTGCAAGTGGAAGTGAGCATCTAATATAGTAATGTATCATATTATATAGTGTTATGTCTGTTATGATGAGTATGAGTTGCCCAAGTATATGTTCTGTTGTTATGGAAAATAATGCAGACATTTGTACTATGTGAGCTAGTTGTAAGTAATATAATTATAATTGAATAAAATAATAAGGTCAGTTATAATTTATATATACAAAAGCGGCCTTGCTAAAATCCGCCCATTTCCATGCGAGCTCCGCCCCCTTCCAGGTCTGCGATTTTGAACTGCATTGCTGAAATTATAATTATGAACCTTTATGTACATAGTTGCAATATATTACCCAATGTTTTAGTGAGAATCGTCCATTGTTCACACCAGTTCCTGCCCTGTGCAGTCTAAATTTCCCACCACACACACAAACATATATATATATATATATATATATATATATATATATATATATATATATATATATTTAAACTTTTTCTTACTGTATTTAATTTACTTATTTCTTCTTATGTCAATATTTTTTCATTCTAGCCACTAATATAAATTCAGCATTATTAGCTGCTGTTGAGATGCTGAAACATGGAAGAGATAAGAAGATTTTACCTGAAATAAGTGCTTCAATCATAATATTCCTTTCTGACGGAGACCCCACTGAAGGTAGGCAGTGATACAATGTTGCAGTATTATTACTGTAATATGTGTAATCTATTCTACAGCTATGAAATGGCCAATAATTAAACAATCAGGTTATAAAACAACATGTCCAACCGTTCATTGTTTAATTATAAAATCTCCACCCCCTTATTTGAGTCATGATACATATTTACATGCCTGTGTATATTCCTTACATACGTGTTTGTATTATACCTTAGATCAGTGTTTTGTCCCAGAATCCCCTTGAAAACAGACAAAATTTTGTAGGTAAAAGAGGTGTGGCTAATTTAAAGGGTGGAGCTTATGGTGACTACAGGCTCCACCCACTCCCACCCAGAACACAGCAGTGCTGATTGATGTCATAATATTTTACCATAGTGCTGAGTGGGTCTCAGACAATGTTGTTGACAATAAAAGAGTGCCCCGTTTTTGGAGTGACGCCATATGTAATATTTTGTTATTACTCAAAAATGGATTCCGTTTTAGGGGTGATGGGGGATTCAGGGGCAAACGCAGGATTTGTAGAGGGGGGTTTCCACACCACGCCACCAGTGGGAGTGACCAGTATGCATGGGGGCGTAGCTATAATTTTAGGCAGTGCTTGGCTGCTCTCCAACTCTTCCTATCCCCATAATATACATGGGCAATGCTGCGTGGACTACTGTTAGGTGCACGCAGCTCTCCCTTTTCAGGCAGAGCTGTGTGAAGCGGGAGCAGGGTCCATCCACCTCAATTATACAGTGCCCAGGCTTAAAGGGGGGTTTCCAGGCACTAGGAACCCCCCCACACCTAGGTTTGCCTATGGGATTTTGGGGCACAGAGAAGGGGCGTGAGTGGTACAACACGCCACATAGTAATGATTAATCTCATTGCCCTGTGTGCATGCCCTCACTCCACTCCAACCCCACCTCTGTGATGCCCCCTAGTGGACAGCCACGCAAAGAAGAAGAAAATACGTAGGAACGAGAGGAATTGCGCCTCTCTTTACTCCGTACTTGCCTTAATACCCAGACCTCCTTGTGTTACATGTTTCTGACATGTTCTGTGTTCCGCTAGTCTCTCTAGCGTGTGCCTCATTGCTGTCCTTTACAACTCTCTATGTTCTGTATTATTTCACAGGGGTCACTAACACAAACACAATAATGAGAAACGTGAAAGAAACCATTGACAGTTTGGTCACGTTATATAGTTTGGGATTTGGCTCAGATTTAGATTACAGTTTCTTGGAGAAAATGTCGTTGGAGAATGGAGGTCTGGCCAGACGTATCTATGAGGATTCCGACTCTGCTTTACAGTTGCAGGTAAGGCTGGTAACAAACAATTCTATGAAGTAGAGATAGACAGTGTAAGAAATGTTATTATAAATAATAGTTTAAATGATAAATGTCCAGAAAAATATGGAATAATTAAACTTAATTGCTGGTACGTTGTTGGGATTGACACTGGCCCAACACCAGGGAACGTACGCTTGCCGATCTACTCCTTGTTTTGATTCTTAGTCGTCTGTGCATGTGCAAATAATGTCAAACCCAACGCATTTCACCCAACATAGAAAAATAGAATCTAATGGCTTCCCAGTCAGTAGGGCTATTATAAGAGGAACAAAATGGATGGACTTAATGGCCTATTAAATGTCATCTTCTAACATCCTCAATTTTTTTTTATAAGCATGGTACTTCAGGAGGGATTTAGGGAGTTACGCTTACTCATACTCAGTAGCCCCCAGGACTTACGCTCAAGTCAGAGGTGTTTAGCGGAAAGGGATACAGGGTACAAGGGAGCCACATGAAGAAACAGGATCCAATGAAGACAAGGTGAATGGTAGGTCGGGTTCTGCCACTGTCTGGCTCCAAAGTCAGATGCCAATCACCTGCCCATGACCTGCTGTTCACATACATCCCAAAATTTTAAAACTCCTAAGGAGGTGAGGCCATACACATGACATTAAAGGTGCACTTAGCCCTTCTGAAGCTCTAGTCCACACCAGCCTCTCTCCACCAAAGAGATCTTTGAAGACGCTTGCCTCTGGTGCGTGTGACATCCATTCACCATGGTTAGTGGGGACTTACCTCCCAACTATCTGCAAGTCAGGACAAATGTGCCAACCGTGGAATGGCGTATTAAAGTCATTTTTATCGCTTACAAATAAAACATTGTTCAATGCGATTCTGCAAAATATAGCAGGATTTACAGCAACCCATTATTACACATTAAAGATGATACAATAAAGCAGGAAAGTATAAAAGCACCAAATACATTACATCTTCCTTATAGGGTTCACCCAGGTTCAGTGAATACAGCCATGCTCTCACGTTGCCAGGATCAAAGAGAGGTAGAACAAAGACCAGCATGCTTGTATATACTGTACAGATAACACTTAGTGAGGTCTTCATTGGTCCAGGGTTAATGATTTTCCAGTTCCTTGCAAGTTATAGGTCAATTCATTTGATCCTTACAAAGGGTGAGGGAAACTTCCTCCACCCCATTGTTCACATGATTTGACTCTGAATGACCAGTCCAAACTGACCCACACAAAAGTACTTTAGAGTAATAATCTCATATTGCTGGTATCTTGTGATCGCTAAATGCGATCACTGCCCCGTCCACACTGCGACTGCGTCAGGACACGTGGTGTACTGAATGCAATCGAAGTTAAAACAATATTAATCAATATACTTTCTTTCATCCAATTATAAGAGTTTGACAGGCGTGAGACCCCAACCGAAATCTGGATGGTTGGGAGGTATGTGTTCATCACTTCTCAAAGGTGCAGAAGAGTACCAGTTAGGTGTTATAGGGGATTGGGGCTTTGGGAAGTGGGAGATTGAGTATACAGCGGACCACTCCTACAGCCCTGTTGCCTTTAGGCAAAAGCCCACTGTGCCTATTTCTTGCTGAAAACCATTAGTTAGGCTGTATTCCTCGGCAGAATTATAGTAAGATGACTCTAGATCCCTTCTGGATACCGTTGTCGTTATCTGTATATTGTAGCATAATAACATTAGGCTAAGGAATGAGAAACTGGAGAAGAGATCAAGGTACCCTCTGCTTCCGAAGCAAAGCTCTCAGAATAACTATATCACGTATCATCTATCAGTGTGAAACAAGCCAGACGGACCCTGCTGAGACGCCATAAAATATTCATTGTGAATTGATTTGTAAAACTATGTTCTTCATTCTGCAGAATTTCTACAAAGAAGTCGCCTTTCCTGTCCTTCTGGACGTCAAACTGCAATATCCCAATATACTCGTCAGTGATTTAACCCAGAACAACTTCAGACATTATTACCAGGGTTCCGAAATAGTCGTTGCCGGTCATGTTGAGAACAGCAACGTGGACATTTTAACAGCGCAAGTCACCGCACAAGGCGTGAGTACCGGGGGTTAGCGGAATCATTTGAGCCATTTGTTGAGCTCAGTTGTCGTTTTTTCCAGCCGTTTGACGTATGAAAGTTATGCGTGAACGTGTAACCTGAACTTTAGGACTTGTCACCTTGCCGTTTGTTGCTGTGTTTTAAATAACTCATTTAGATTGTTAGCTCTTCAGAACAGGGACCTAAAAAATTAATGTTTTCTATTATTGTACTTGTTACTCCTGGACAAATTTCACCTGCGAAACGTGCAAAATTTCGTCCAAATGGTGAATGAGTTGAATATTTTGTAGAAGAGTTTTGAAAATTCCACTGATCTCTTAAGCACAATATACATAGCGAGAGATCCATAAACAGTGCTTGTAACAGTGACACCTGGAGGTTAAAAGTAGCTACTGCAGTATGAAAACAAAATCTGGCAACAAAAGTAATAAATATAATCAGTCTCTAATGTAACAAAATAAATTGGAAAGTATAAACATATTTCATCCAACCCAATGTATTTTAAGAAACATATTTCGGTGATAACCCTCCTCAGGTATGGCAATCATTATTTGGTTTCCCCGGACAGGTGTCTGAGCAGTTCTCAATGAACGTGGAAACTAATATACAGGAAGAGGACGAAGCGGTCAGAGAACAACGTTACATTTTTGGAGACTTTACGGAGAGACTGTGGGCTTACCTGACCATAGAGCAGCTACTGTCGAAACAGTAAGATCAAGCTTGGACTGACTACAAACCTTACATAGGGCCCCCAAATATTGCCCTCTGGATTGTGTCTGTAATAGAGACCCTAATTATAGTTTAATTCCACACAAACATTTTTTTCTTTAAATAGCAAGTTAAGTACCTTTTAAGCATACATCTCTTAACTATCCTCCTACAAATCATTATCTCCTTTTCAAAAGCTCTCTATTTGGTAGATGCAGTTAGTCTGCTACACAGACACAGGCTCACAGCTCTCATCGTGTCATGTGATGGCAGAGGAGGGGGGGGAGGAGGAGGATGTCACAGTGCAGACAGAGTTCAGAGAGGCAATCCAAAGGTTATCTGCTCACTACATCATGTGCCATGTGACTGTGGTCGCCATGGTAGTCCAGAATCATAAATAATTAATAGCACCCTGGAGGGAGTGAGGCAATCTGGCACCACAATTCCCTGTAATTCTGCCTTTGGCATCAGATGTGCCAATCTTCAAAGAGTATTGCTCTCCTATTTTAGCATTCTATGGACATTATTATAAAGACATTAATATGATATATTTGTATATGTGTGTAAGTGTGCAAATTCAGCCAAAAATAAGACTTACTTCACAGGACGAGAACGACTTAATAATTTTAGTCTTATTGAAATGAGTTTTAATAACTTAATTTTAATGAATAATTTTTCTCTTTACCATCTGCTTCCAGAATTTCGGTTGCGGGTGATGTAAAACAGAATATCACAGAGGAAGCCCTTTCCTTGTGCTTGAAGTACAACTTTGTGACTCCACTCACCTCAATGGTTATTACCACATCCAAGGAGAAGAACATAGTAGCGAACAAGCCAAAGGAAGACGGCGAGTTTTATGCGTTACAAATCCATAAAGGCGCTGACTTAGAGAGAAGTGTAGAGTAGCGTAGAGCCCTTTATACAGGATATCATGTCTGAAGTCAGATTTAGTTTCTGTGCCACCAATGGCTTAAACGGCAGGGCTATTGTTAAGAATGAATGAAGTTATATCTATCTATCTATCTATCTATCTATCTATCTATCTATCTCATATCTATCTATCTAATATCTATCTATCTCATATCTATCTATCTATCTATATTTGGTAAGGGTCCAGCCGCTTTTAAGAGCTTGGATTTGACTTTCACTGTATCTGAGTGACAGTCTTCACACTCAGGGCGTGGCTAGTTTATATCACAGCAACCGTGAAATGACTGACATGCTATGCTTGATATTTTAGCTTTTTTTCCAATGCTGGCCTTTCAGTCATTTAAAAGAAAAAATGTTGTCCGGCGCTCAGAAACAAACAATATATAAAAATCACTGTGTCAGCATATACATAAAGGAGAATTTCGTGCACAATATAGCTATATAGGGGGTTAAGCTCACCTGCCGGACGTCAAGGCATCTCCTGTAGGTGAGTCCCTAAGCTAGTGATACAAATTTATATTCAGGGTGTTCCATTTAAAACCTTCCCCCTGAACCTTAATCTTATAAAGCCTGCAGCACCTAGAGGGAGCGGTCAACTCCCAAAAAGAAAATCTAGAGAATAGTGAAAGAGAAAAAGGCGCTACTTTAAATTAATGAAATGTTTACAAGTGAATAAAATCATTTGACACGGCAGCCAAGGACAAATAAGACCAATGTGCAAATAAAAGAAAAATGTTGTCCGGCGCTCAGAAACAAACAATGCATAAAAATCACTGTGTCAGCATATACATAAAGGAGAATTTCCAGTCATTGTCTAAGGGACTTGGTATGAGCAATGTAAAATCAGGCTAAATTGACAGCGTGTTTTTTGCTCTAATACTTCTCAACTAAAAAATGTTTTGGTTTCTTTGCCTTTTAAATGTTGACTCCGCCATATCTGTATACAGCATAGGCAAATCGAGGGGGGTTTTCTAGTGCCCTGAAAGCCCCCCTCCAAGTCTGGGGCACTGTATAATTGAGGTGGCTGGACCCTGCCTCCGCTTCACACGGCTCTGCTTGAAAAGGGAGAGCTGTGTGCACCTAACAGTAGTGCACGCAGCATTGCCCATGTATATTATAGGGATAGGAAGAGTTGGAGAGCAGCCAAGCACTGTCTAATATTATAGCAACGCCGCCATGCATGCTGGTCACGCCCACTGGTGGTGTGGAAACCCCCCTCTACAAATCCTGCATTTGCCCCTGTACAGGAAGTGAAAGTTTCCTATAAGGAGCGGGATAAATTGGTCAGAACGTTGAAACAGTTACAGCTACCTACAAGTCCTGCAGTGCCACCGTTCTGCTTCCTCTGATCAACATACGTGGCCGGGTAAAGGGGGGGGCACACGGGGCACGTGCCCCGGGGCCCCCCTCTCTCTGAGGGCCCCCCCGCCGCCGGCTGATCGGATCACCTGTCAGTTGGTGATCCGATTCTGCTGCCCCCCTGATACAGGCGCAGCTTTGACAGCTGTCCTGATGTACAGCAGCCGCGGTGCTGCTGTACATCAGGCTATTCTAAGATGCCCGAAATGGAGCTGCTGCGCATGTGCAGCAGCAGTAGCCGCTCCTCCCATACTATACTGGGATGCTGTGCTGAACGTGGGCTCCTAGGTAAGTCCCACTGTCACTTGGAGTATGTATGTGTGTATGTATGTGTATATGTGTGTGAATATATATATATAATATATATAGATATAGATAGCAAAATTATTGACATGTTATAAATGTTTCTTTCTTTTTACAAAATGGCCACCGTAAACAGTATATAAACAAGCCCTGAACATGGGCATCTTATATTTCCTCCTGAAGAAGTCTATTTACGACGAAACGCGTTGAGGCCCCTCTACTGTCTGTATACACTGCCTTAGGCCACTCTAACATCCTGGACACTTAATGGGTACACCCTGATACTCCTGTGCGGAGATCACTGGTAACACCTGCAGAATCTTCCAGGGATCCATACTGGTATAAGCTGACCTACTGCTTAATACAGATAAGCTTATTATTATTTTGTACAATGTGAGTTTGCATTTTATACTATTGCTGAATAAATTCTCTGTACATAAATTACTACACTATATGGCTCTTCTATCTTCACTATTTCGTTTGATTGGAGTTTGATAGCGGTGTGTGCGTGGGGACGGCTGCCCGAGACCAAGAACTACGGCATACTGCACCTGCTGGTTTACCGGTTCCTGACACACTAGACGGAGCTGTGATTCCCTCTCGGAGACTCTGATACAGATAAGCTGTTTTTATATTATCTTTCGGTACGCTTCCATCTATTACATTGTTACCTGGTCAACTGTACTTCATCACACACCCTCTATATATCCCTGTCCCTTTGTTGGTATTTTATTGGAGAACTTGTGGGCTGGGACACTGGTCCAGCCAGCTACGTTTGAGCGGCATATGCATATTCCTACTGTGACATTGGAGTTAATTCTCTGTACACCAGAGTCTGATACGGTTGTTCATTCTGTGTCTAGCATTTGAATTTAAGAACTGGATTTATTGCATACACTGTTGAATACCAACCCAGAGACTTGCACTCTATCCTCATGCCTATTCATCTGTTCCCACTTTGTTTAGCATAACCTGCTAACATCACCAGTGCACCATCCGTCTGTTGCACCTATCATATATATATATATATATATATATATATATATATATATATGTTAAAACTGATGTAATTTTATCAGTGTTTCTTTTTTTTTTTAATGTGCAGTATCAATACTATTTTCTGAGGCGGGCTGGGACGGGGAGCTGGGGGGCATATGTCCGTTGGGCCGGGCAGAAAAAAATACTATTTTGGGCCGGTCCCTGCACTGGCCCAAGTCTCTATTACTTGGTGGCTGTCCCCTCCTCCGAGACCAGCCACCTTCTATCATTGGCTGCGGATCTTTACGATCCGTCCTCCCCTTCCCGCAGGTGTGGCTGCTATTGTTGTCACATGGGATGTGCACCACGTGACAGGTGCCGTCCCATTTGTGAAGAGAAACAAGGCCATACAGCGTGCAGATAAAACAAAGTTAGTGGGGGTAGTACATTAATATAATGTGTGTGTGAGGGGGGTTGTATGTTAATATAATGTGTGTGTGAGGGTGGTTGTATGTAAATATAATGTGTGTGTGAGGAGGGTAGTATGTTAATATAATGTGTGAGGGAAGGGCGGTTCTTAATATAATGTGGGAGAGAAGGGCGGTTCTTAATATAATATGGGAGGGAAGGGGGGTTCTTAATTTAATCTTGGATTGCAGGTGGATGCTAATTATTCAATGGGTGCTATTTTATTCGTGGAGTGATGGTGGGGCAATTTAATTTAATAGTGTGGGCTATCAATTTAAGATGGGGTGATTGGACCTTTAAATTTGATGCTGGGGTGGTTTGGAAGCTCATAAATGAATGTGGGGCTGTTTGGGGAAAATTAGGTCTGTTTATTAAATGTGAATATGAATTATTTAATGCCGTGGATGATTGTGCAAAATGGTTATATTTCTTAAACATAAATGCCATTTAATTTATTGATAGGGCTGTTTCGAGGGAGGGAAATATGTTTATATATTAAATAGGAATACTATTGATTTAATGCTGGGGTTGGTTGGAATTTTCATGTACCACTTTTTTTTTCCAAATAGGGCCCCCAACATTCCAGTATCCAGACAAGCAGCAACTGAGCTAAAGACACCGGTGGAGAAAGTGACAAGAACAGGTAGGAGAGAGCAGGACAGACTGACAACTGTTCTGAATCTGGTCGGGCAGTCCTGAATTTGGGTGACTGTCTCAGCATAGTCAGGATTGGGTGCGACTACAAGGACAGTTGGGAGGTATGTCCTTCTTCACCTTGTACTGCTCGTGAAGGCAGAGCTGCGTGCACCTAACAGCAGTGCACACAGCATTGCCTGTGTGTTTGTCTAAAATGACAACCATCTTACATCATAGGGGCCCCCTGCTAAAGTGCCCCAGGCCCCCCAGAGCCTTAATCCAACTCTGTCTATAATTACCATGGGCTGGAGGTGGAGGGTTAAGGAGCTGAATGTACATTATTACAGCTTGTACATCTGTTGCCGTTTTAAGGTGTTTCATGAATTCTTAATGACATTTTAACGTTCTTATTTTTCTTCATATATTTTTTTCATTATTCAGATGTGGGTGAAGACACAGGATATACCATGAGACGTAGGTTTATTTTATTATTGTAACCCATTTCTAAACTTATGGTGACATTTTCTGGCCAATAGCACTCCTTACCCGTGCCCAACTTGCCTCTGTACCTTCTACTGCTCCCTTTCTACCAGTGCCATCCTCCAATCCCCCGTTACATAAGGTGTAGGGGAGGGGTGTCATTGAAGTAGGTCCATATTAACTTTTCCCTGTTTCATGCCCTTCATTTTTTTGTTCAGTTTGTGCTCTTTGACTGGACAGTGGTCGGTGAATGATGGTTGGTAGGAGGGTGGGCGCCCAGCTTTGTTTTTTTGGGGGGTAGGATGCTATATCTCTCACATTCAGAAATTTTCAGTGTACTGTTATAATCACTCATTCCCTAATTTTCTTCAGTGGATAATTTTCCATTTTAATGTGTACAGGTTCTCATTCTCCAATATTAAGGACGTCATGGATCACACGTAAGTGCCTTTAAATATGATCTCAGCACTAGTTCCTCTGGATTTTCCAATAACAATAAACCCAATATTACCCATAAGGAAAATACTACATGGGAAAACTATGTTGCAGGAAGGTGCAGATTTATATTATTAGAGAGAGGGAACGGAGGCAAATGAAAAAACTGACACCAGGTGACGACACAAATGACTGTCAGGCGAGAAGGGTTGGCTCTGGGATGAAAGGTTTCACCAGGGAGATGGGGGAAGGGGGCACAAATTCTCTGGAAAGAACAGAAATAAACGAGAAACTGAAAGAGAAGGACAACAGGGTGGCACAAGTCCGATTCCGTGAGCCCCAACACAGGACGACATGAAGGGGACTCCATATTACTAACAAATTAGTTTTTATATTTTTTACTCTGTCCTGAAATATTTTTTTTATTTTTTTTTAAACATATTTTATTAAGGAGATTTTTCAGTTTTCAAAACAGTGTAAAGGTTAAGTTACATTGATCAAACAACAAGTACCTTGCAAATGAGAAGAACAATGTAAACTTTGTCAATCAAAGTAAAAACATAGAAAGGGAAAGAGAAGAGAGAAAGCAGGGGACGGGGGGGGGAAGGGGGAGGAAAGGAAGAAATGTTAGTGTGGTAAGAGGGGGAAGGAAAAGGGGCATCTCACCTGGCGTCTAGAAGTATTACATGTATATACTATATATTGAACGTCTTCTAACGCTATATTCATTAGTTTCCATTCTGATCAGGCCTTGGTTGTTCTGAACCACAGGAGACGAGCCAAGGATCCCAAATCGCACAAAATTTATTGGGGCGATCATTGAGAATGCTTGTAATGTGTTCACAGCTATATGTCTGCCATATTCTATTGATGATTTCAGGCAGCGATGGGGATTCTGGATGTTTCCAATTTGCTGCTATTGCGCATTTAGCTGCATTAAGTATATGGCCTATGAGCGCCATTGTATATTTGTTAGCATCCGGTATAGGCCTATGTAATAGTGAATATGAGGGGCAGGGGGGGAGTTTTACTGCGGTGACTCTATTAATTAAATTGTGAATTTTCCGCCAGAATTCCACAAGTCTCGGACAGGACCACCAAACATGTTGGAATGAGCCTTCCTTCTGTCCTGAGATATTTATCTCACTTGCCCCCCCCTACAGGTGAAGGATCTAACCCTTCCCTGATATATTTTCTTTGCCTTATTCAGGGGCGGAACTATGGGTCCCAGATGTGTGAGGGACCTAGCAATGTTGGGCAGAGAACTCCTCTGAGGCTCCTGTTTCCCCCTGTGGTCATCACAACACAGAACAGGCCCCCAGTGCTGCTGTATAGAGAGCATAGCTGGTGACCCAGAAGTGGGAACGGCTATGGGGCCCAGCAATGCACTGTCCCACCCCTAACCTTATTGTACATAGTACAGGACATAGTACAGTACATATTAGACAAAGTTTAATGATATCCTTCCATGCCACCAAATTTCATCAGATCCGCCAACACAACATCGCCGGGGCCAATAGTATAATTTGGGGGAGGGTCCAGTGATGTCTGTTGGGGGCTCACTGGTCATATCCTGGCCCGCACATGACCCGCATCCTGAACCTTTTCTTGTTTATTACAGATTGTTAGCTGCAGTTACCTCCTAGTTCATCTTTTCATGGGTAACTAGGAATATATAATTTTTGCTTCAGGATCTCACTGTAATCATTAAAGTTATAAGTTTGTTGTACTCTATACTTTTATGTAGCAAGTAATGTAACTATTATTCCTTGTCTTTTTTTTTTTCAGTATCAGATCCTCTCCGTAAGTTCTATCTCTAATGACATGGCGAAGATTTATAATGGCACTATCAGGTTTTCAAGCACCTTTGATTCAGAAATTGTTAGCGCAGTGTAATCTCCTGTAAGAGGACACACTCGGACTAAAGGGAAGTCTAAAGAGTTTCTCCACCCTCAGGTTACTTTGATGTATTGGTTTTCACATGGCCTTCTTCTGCTTTTACTCCCAGATTCCTTTTGTGTTTCTCAGCCATGACCTTACGTCATCGGGGAGAGTAATTTATTTTTGTTTCCATGGGATATGACACAAAACTTCTGGATGCCTTGCACAAAGTAGAGAAGGGCTTTAGACAGTACAGAGAGGTATCCAAAAGATAAGGCAATGTAATTAGTGAACGTTTGCTGGAGGGTGCTAAAAACCCCTGATAAATTAAAGAGCAAGTCAAACCAGCATTTTACATTAATATACATTAAATATTGTATATTAGTGAGCATAATAATATACATGGAGTAACAGAAGGATTTATTCTTGGCTATTGTTGCAAGATCAGGTTAGAGGTGCCGTCTACTGGGGTGACACTTCTCATGCAGCAGCCAATTAATAGCACAACAGTCCAGTGCAAGTAGCAGCAGCTGGTTTTTATTTAGCTGAATAAAATAAACAAAACATAAACACAATTCCTAGCAAACATAATATAATCAGAAAACGCCCTCTGTGAGGTGGAAGGTCCAAATGTTCCACTCACACAAAGCACAGAAGTGACAGGTGTCTTTCAGAAGTCCTCTGACCTGTTCCCCAGGCAGTGAGAGAGGGAGGGAACAGCCGCACAGCCTTTTAACTGCATCTCGCAGGTTCAACTCCTAATTAGCCATCAAGTGTCTGGCAAGTTGGAAGCCCTGAAATGGACCTTATGAATGAAGCCAGTCCTTCTCTCTCCATTCATAACCCCAGGGACCCTACACCACCTCTTCCTGCAGCTAAAATGGTATTTGGGAAGCACTTTCCCAAAACACAATCAGCTCCGTGGGGTTTTAAAACACAAAAGACATAAACCATGGACATATGTACCTCCCATTAATAAATTCCCCGGTGCTTCTCTCACAGTATATATACCCACTATGCTTCCTGTCCCTCTCCTGCAGTCGGTTTTCATGTTTTCTAAAAAAACAGGCAGACAGTGACTGACAGCTTGGTGTGTCAAAAATCGGAAACAAGTGTAGTCTTCCTCAGGTCGCGTGTCATTTAAAAAAAAAAAGTGTGTGTATATATATATATATATATATATATATATATATATATATATATATATATATAATTTAAATATAAAACACATGTAGTGTTTTTATTAATAGACAAAAGACTCCATTTCTGGTGAGCCTGCAGGGTATGCAGAGCTGTGTGATTATATATAAATATTGTATTATAGGATTAAAAAAGTAGAGGATTGATTGTTTCAGGATCTGAAGCTATTTTACAATTTAATATTTGATATATTAAGTGCAAGCCCTACCGTGCCCCAGGGAAGCCAGCCAGGGATGCTGGGAGATATAAAAGGGAGGAGCAGCAGCTCCATTTTGCCGATGGGGAGTCGTACAGCAGCTGCGGCGCTGTCAAAGAAGCGTCCGCGGCGGTGCTGTACAGAAAAAATATTTGGTATGTTTAAAACATGCAGTTTGACTGACTCGCCTGGCGTGTCAGTCAAACTGCCTCGACGTGTCACGAGTGACACGCGTGTCATAGGTTAGCCATCAAGGAGCTAGGTGGAACCCTTTGCAGAAATGCATTGCTGGGATTGATCGATTCATACACAGGGGACGGGGCCAGTGATGTCACAGCGGCTCAGATGACTGCAGTCTCAGCTTTTGAAAAGTGTATTTTATCTTCACTGTTCACATCTGAAAAAGGACAGTTTCCCTATTAGTGGTCCGTTAAAGACGAGAAAGCCCTATAGGAAAACAAAAAACAGGTGCCTGACCTGCGTGACCGCCTCGTATCCCAACATTGGACATGAGAGACTAGGCTCAAATTTACAACATGCAGACAGATTTAGAGAGGAGAGTGCCGTATTATGAAGATAAAATGCATTTGCACCCCTTACATTGGAGCATATACCATACAGCTGCATTGGCTTCCAACACTAAACGAGCCTCAAACAGGGACGGGTGGAGGGTGGCGGCTACTATCTGAGGGTCTAGCAGAAACGGTCATTGCTAAAATGCCTTCTATGCTTAATACCAGTTACAGCCAATTTTGAATGACTAAAAAGCTATGAATTACAAACAATTTTGGTCTTCTATTTTAACCATATATAAGCTCAATGCTATTAAAAACCTAGAAGACTTTTTTGATCCGAAGGAGTTCATTTTATCCATGCAGATCTATGAATTAGTCCATAAGGAAGGACTATGTGGTAGACAGGAGAGAATGAGGGAGTTGGACTAAGAAGAGGGGACAGACGGGTGGTTTGGATTTGTTAGTCTCAGCCAGCAAAGTCTATATCTCTGTTCGTCGTGAGGAAGTCTGTCCGTCGTGAGGAAGTCTGTCCATCATCAGGAAGTCTGTCCATCATTAGGAAGCCTGTCCATCATCAGGAAGTCTGTCTATCATCAGGAAGCCTGTCCATCATCAGGAAGTCTGTCCATCATCAGGAAGTCTGTCCATCATCAGGAAGCCTGTCCATCATTAGGAAGCCTGTCCATCATTAGGAAGCCTGTCCATCATCAGGTAGCCTGTCCATCATCAGGAAGCCTGTCCATCATCAGGAAGCCTGTCCATCATCAGGAAGTCTGTCCATCATTAGGAAGTCTGTCCATCATTAGGAAGCCTGTCCAACATGAAGAAATCTGTCCATCATTAGGAAGTCTGTCCATCATCAGGAAGTCTGTCCATCATTAGGAAGCCTGTCCAACATGAAGAAATCTGTCCATCATTAGGAAGTCTGTCCATCATCAGGAAGTCTGTCCATCATCAGGAAGTCTGTCCATCATCAGGAAGTCTGTCCATCATTAGGAAGCCTGTCCATCATTAGGAAGTCTGTCCAACATGAAGAAATCTGTATTTTGTTGTAATCTGAAACATTCTGAATGGGAGAACATTCGAATTTATCCAGTTAGAATTTAACAGAGAATAATAGTATGTTTTAAAAGCTCAATTTTAATTATTTGTCTTTCACAGCAGTGAAAACATATTGGCGAACATCTAGCAGAAGGAAACCAGGTAATATTTGTTAATGTCCTCACTATTATTTTTAACAGAACTGAGCTTAACCCCTCGTGGTTGTAACTGATAGTTATAGGATTGGTTCCCAGTAATACAATAAAAGAATGAGGGAATAAGGGCAGCTTTTCACATTTATTTATTTCAGTTCAGCAAATTTTTGGCTATTTTGTTTGAAATGAGAAAAACTGATCAACCGGACGGTTTCTCAACGCTACAAGTGCACAATTATGTATAGGTCCCATCTAATAGGTGTTAATTTATATGTAAATGTGGTATACGACTATTTCTGCTTTTAAACTGCTCTTTATGGTACTATGGTAAACTCTTAGTCACTATAATCATAGTCTAGTGATTCACTGATGGGAGTGAGTTCTCTGTACAGCGCTGCGGAATTAGTAGCACTATATAAATAAATGATGATGATGATAATCAAAATGACATATAATAATGCCACTCACACATCTATTTTTCCTGTAGTTTTACATTCACATATTTCCACCATTGATGTCCCATCACAAACTGTCAAGAAAATAGGTAATGTATTACACATCTCTTTAATATATGTGTTGGTCTCTCCATAATACATTGTTATGGAAAACTATGCTAAAATATAATGTATAGTACAAATGTTTATTGTCCAACAAATAAAGGTTTAGAATTTTTTTTAAGAAAAGTTCTTTTTGTAAAGTGGGTGAAGAAGAGGTAATAACTTATTGAAGAAAGAGAAAGCGTTTTTCTGTGTTACCTTATAACAGCGTTATGTGGAACGTCAAAGATGCTGACATCCCCAACATAACGTCTCATCCAGCATTGGGCAACCTGATACACGTCAGGGGACGCAGGGCCGAACCTCTAACCTTAACACGGCCGCACGTTACCCTCAGTAATAGGTTAAAACAATACAGGGAGAGACATCTCTTTCAAATGAAATTACTAATATATTTTCAAGTATATGTCCCTTTTAACACTGGTTTTAAAGCAATTAATATTTTATATGACGTCCAATGATTGATATTTGAATGGACGCTGGACATATCTAAAACAAATGTGCAACTGACATTTTGTAGATTAAGTCAATGGTTCAAAACTGGGAAGAAAATATCTAACACCTGACTGATTTAACATCAATTCTGTTTGGATGAAATTTGGGATGGGGCGGGGGGTTTGGGCAGTGCATCTTTAATTATGAGGGTTTAACTTGGATCGTCAACGTCTTGCTACATTCCCAGAATGGTAATGTCTCTGCACACCCCTGGTTGAATTCCCGCAGACACTATTGGGGGTCAGAGGAAGAGTTTCTATAGATCTATAAATCAGATCCCAAAGATGGGAAGTTTGGGTACAATATTAGGGTTGTTGGGAATTTTGCTATAGAAATGAATTTGAATTGTATTTTATTCTCAATATTTTACTTGTATTTTTGCAGATTGTAAACACGGCCCAACTCTGCTCAGTTTACCATCTGTTACTGAAAAAATCTGCCTTGGAATCAATGAGAAGCCAGATACAATTATTCATCTGTTGCACAAATCAGACAGAGGTAGGAAGATATATCTGTGTGATTACACTCCAGAGAATTAAATTCCTGGAGATGAGTGAAACTGCGGGAAAAACTTCATGCAAACTCAGTTATGTGACAGGACGTTTTGCACAGTTCCTTGCGATACAATCTTTCAGTTACGCTTTTGTTTCGCCATACCCCCGTCACATCGTTCTTCACTCCCTTAAGTTTAAGTTTTAATGTCTAGAGAGCTGTGACACTAACGGACAAATTCTGCTAGCAAACGGTGTATGACTTAATAAGCAAATGTGGCATCTGGCGAACATTTCACAGAACAGTTTTGCCAATTTTGCTCAGCTCTAGTAATTCTCTTTTTATACTGTAAATTCCAAAATGTTACCTCCCACCTCCTTGCTCGCCCCCTTACCAGAACCACGGGTGCTCCTCACCCAAGATCCTCTCCTCCGCACCCTTGCGGTCCATGATTCTGTTGTTGGATCCCACCAATAGAGGCCGAAGGACCAGTAGACCTCAAGCCGACCCTTGTGTTGGCATTGCCTCTCACCAGTACAGGCTGATGGTATTTGCAGTCCCAGTGCCAACACGATTGCTCTGAGACCTCAAACATCAATGGCCTGAAACAGCCAATGGCAGCATCAGAGGGCGGAGCCATCACAGAGTTTGGGTTGCTGCCTATTCGGACATTGGGCACTCTGTTGTGGGCACCCAATAGACTCATGGATCTCAATATTGCAGAAGGGGTGGCGTGGATGAGGGACCCCCATCATCCAGGTTAGGATATGGTGGGTACAATTTCAAAGTATGTATTATAAATATGAAATTAGCCCGTAAGACCAAACCATTGAACTGAACACTATTTTGTTATTTTACCGTCTTTTCCAAACATCTGAAATAAAGATAAATATTTTTGTACATGTTGCATAAAATCAAACATATGTTTTCTATGTTTTATTAGGGAAAAAAATCAGTTTTGACTTTATGATAGATGAATAAACTCTACTCAGATCTTTATTGAAACATTTATTGTGTGTGTAGTGTATACAATATGTGTAACACATAAAATACAGTATAAACATCCGATTTCTGTGAGCAGACGCCTGTTCTCCGCCATTATAATCTCACCTCTGTCTCCGGACCTGTGCAGGTTGGCCAAAATTTAGGGTATCGCTTATTTCAGTGTTTCCCAAACTCAGTCCTCAGGGACCCCTAACAGAGCATGTTTTCCATATATCCATAGTCAGTAATCATTACACCTGTGCTCCAGCAAGGAGATATGGAAAACATGTACTGTTAGGGGTCCCTGAGGACTGAGTTTGGGAAACACTAGCTTATTCAATACCCGGGCACTGGGTACCACCTAAAATACTGTTCTTGAAATTCTCGTGGTTGCTGACACTGAATTAATACCGTCCTTGTTCCCCGCTACAGATATAACACTTAATGGTAGACTTGCTGCGGATAATAACAGTTTCGATAAATTTGGACTTGTGCTGAAGAAAAAGACGATAACGATAGAAATAACAGCGAATAACATTACAGTGACCACCGGGCAGAACACAGAAACCTATACATGGGCATCAGCGTGGCAAGGAATACGGTAAGTGCCGCTTGCGATTTAAGCAACGCTCTAGAAAGGGCAGAATTCTGCCTCATTGCCAGAGTACGACGTCTGTTGCTCCATACAAGTGTAAAATACAGGAAATCACTAATCACGAATTAATGAACAATAAAATACACCAAATTTAAATGATCTTATCCTACAAAATGACATCTTGTTTTTTGTGTGTGCCTGCGCAAGTAGACGCACTAACCCACTGACCCGTCACTTGAAAGGAATAACCTCAATCTACCCAGCTGTTCCTATCAGAAGATACAACATATTGCATCGCCCACAGATGCCGTCAGTTTCACATATAGTAGCCATGAAAAGAGCATAAAACTAAATAAATATAGGTGCAGACGGCAGTTCTCTGCGAGAGGCGACATTTTGCACAATTGTGAATGACTGGGTACTCAGGATGTTTGTTTTATTGGTGGAAACGTTAATAAATATTTGTCTTTCTGTATTTGGTATGGATTATGTTGGGGCTAAACTGCCGGTTTGGAAAAGTGTAGATGTTGCCTATAGCAACCAATCAGATTCTCGCTTTCATTTATTTAGTGCATTCTACAAAATGACAGCTAGAATCTGATTGGTTGCTATAGGCAACATCTCCACTTTTCCAAACCCGCAGCTTAGTAATTATAACCCTCAGTATCTGTTATATGCTGGAAACAATAAATGACATTCTGTGGCCATATTATATTATGGCTAATAGAGATGTTTGTCCGCACACTCTGTGTTGATGGTTCTACACTTCAGTAACGGGTTTCTGCAAGTTCTTCTTTAATTCTGTCAAGCGGGGAAGTCCATTGTCATGTTTTTTCTGTTTGGAGTATGAAAATTGCACCCATTTACACATGGTGGATGCAGCCAGTTTGACGGCTGTATCAATACATTCCTCCCAATTGTCCCGATTTTGGAGGGACATCCTGATTCGCTGACCACAAAAGGGGCGTGGCTTAATAGGGAAATGTGTGATATTTTTTATTTTTTTTACAAAAATTGCCCATTTGTGGGTGGAGTCTGAGCGGAACAGGGACGGGTCTTATTTTGTCCCGCTTTTGGGTTTCTAAATGTTAGGAGCAAATAGAGGACTCACCATGAATTGAAGCACGAGGCACAAAATGAACCAATATTCATGAGAATGGGGACTAACAGTTCACTATTTATTCTCCAGGTACCATTGTCATCACTGAGGCACGAGGCACCGCATGTCTCTGGTTCTTAATGAATTTTATTCTTATCAATTTCGGTTTGGATCACACAGCGCTAAGTTCTTGTGTAACACGTGTTCCCATGTAACTCCCATGGTCCAGCCTAAGCGTTATTTGACAGAATAATGCAGTTTTTCATATAGTCTGTGACAATGACGTCAATTGGAAATACAAATAAGATTCTTAAAATCCACAATGTTGGGCTTTAATCTTGTTTTTATTTTCTAGGTTTGTGAAGAAAGAAGGCAACAAATTTTCTGTATCTTTGGACACTGGATTCCGGGCTATAATCTTATTAGCAAAAAACCCAGATCAATTGGCTTTATATGTGCAGAATCAAAAGCGAGACTTAAATAACACAACTGGATTGGTCGGTATGTCCCGAAATGTAACAGCTCAGTACTAGTATTCATAGGTATAAAACAGACACTCACAAACAGTCTCATAAAAACTGTCACTAACTGCAACAAAATGACCTATGTGATAATATCATTGGTCGCCTAACAAGGGCTCACTCTACCGGCTTCATCTCATCCTGCTGGGCGCTGAGGTTGGTGGTGGAACTGGGAAAAGTTAAGAACAAATTCCGCAAGTGAAGAGTGCAAAATATCACGCCCAAAAGTGAAATGAAGTTAATACTTATACAACTGAGCTAAAAAAATGTGCTAATCTCTCTACACAACGTAATAAATATAATGGGGTCCTTTATATCAGCTACTTAAGTACATTAAATGTATCACCGATCAATGTAACACAATCTTAATGTATTTAGAAGCAGTTAAGTGTTTTTTAAGCTCAGAAACAAAACATAATGCTGGGTCGTGCAGAGAGAATGATACGACATTTAGGGCCTACAGGGGGACTGAGGGAACTGAGATTGGTTCAGCTAAGACGCCTCCCTCCAAATTTGAACACAGGTTTTAAACGAAATACGCAGCACAAGACCCTCTGGTTTTGAACGAGAGGCCCACGCATCACATTTCAAGCTGCAGCCTACGTTCCGCTCTCAGGGGGGCGCCCCTGCAGACTGGGAGCGCTTCTAGGTTTGCAGAAAGGGAGATACGTGTGACGAGGCCCCGTGTTTATTTATTAGTGTGTTTAAAGCTATTTCAGTGGGTAAAGTGAGCGCAGAAATGCCCTTGGAAGGACCAATGAAATTGGCAATTCCTCTTAAAAATGCACCCTATTTCCCCTCTTACCCCACAGAAATAATCTTTCTCTGCAAAATAAAACCTGTTTTCGCACTTCTCTGTACGACTCGCCGGTGCGCTGCTCCATTCTTAGCCAGGAAACTCTCACTCCACCAAACTCCCGCCCTTGGCCGGTGCAGACCGATGGTCCTCCACAAACACTGCCAAATTGATCCTCAAACCCATTAGCCGAAATCTAGCTGCAATATAGAGGTTTTGGATGGCTCCTCAGACATTTTACGCTTAGTAAATGAGCCCAGTTGTTATTGAATAAGTCCCAGAAGACACTTCAGCCGTGCAGCATAACTTGCACAATCCTCGGCTTAAACTGCTCAGTGTTGTAACTACATTTACCCCCCTGGTGTATTCTGTGTAACTTTTAAAAGCTGGTGAAATCTAAGATTATTTGTTTGCCATTAATGTTTGACTATACCTAGGGGTGGAGTTATCAAACCTTATAAAAAGAAAATGTGGAGGTGTTGCCCACAGCAACCATTCAGATCCTAGCTATCATATATCTAGTACATTCTGGAATCTGATTGGTTGCTATGGACCACGCCTCCACTTCTCCATTTTAGAAAGTTTGATACATTTACCCCTTTAGTCCTTATAGACTTCTAAATCATTTATACATCTTCTACTGTTTCCAGGTCAATTGATCAGTGATGATAAAATACAAGTACAGACTGATCAGATCATTGTTAGCGGGAAAACGCTTCCAGCTCAAAGGTAATAACAAGTTATATGTTTTTTTAAGTGAATAATATATAAATATTCATAATATAAACACAGATCTGCTGTCAAGTGTACAACTTGGTGCCAACATTAACACAACTTAGACATAGCTGGTGCTAAGTCTAATATGCAGAGCCATGACTAGCACTAAGTCTAATACACAGAGCCATAACTAGCACTAAGTCTAATACACAGAGCCATATCTAGCACTAAGTCTAATATGCAGAGTCATATCTAGCACAAAGTCTGCAGAGCCATATCTAGCAGTAAGTCTAATACGCAGAGCCATATCTAGCACTAAGTCTAATATGCAGAGTCATATCTAGCACAAAGTCTGCAGAGCCATATCTAGCACTAAGTCTAATACGCAGAGCCATATCTAGCACTAAGTCTAATATGCAGAGCCATAACTAGCACTAAGTCTAATACACAGAGCCATATCTAGCACTAAGTCTAATATGCAGAGCCATATCTAGCACTAAGTCTAATATGCAGAGCCATATCTAGAACTAAGTATAATATGCAGAGCCATATCTAGCACTAAGTCTAATATGCAGAGCCATATCTAGCACTAAGTCTAATATGCAGAGCCATATCTAGCACTAAGTCTAATATGCAGAGCCATATCTAGCACTAAGTCTAATATGCAGAGCCATATCTAGCACTAAGTCTAATATGCAGAGCCATATCTAGCACTAAGTCTAATATGCAGAGCTATATCTAGCACTAAGTCTAATATGCAGAGCCATATCTAGCACTAAGTCTAATATGCAGAGCCATATCTAGCACTAAGTCTAATATGCAGAGCCATATCTAGCACTAAGTCTAATATGCAGAGCCATATCTAGCACTAAGTCTAATATGCAGAGCCATATCTAGCACTAAGTCTAATATGCAGAGCCATATCTAGAACTAAGTCTAATATGCAGAGCCATATCTAGCACTAAGTCTAATATGCAGAGCCATATCTAGCACTAAGTCTAATATGCAGAGCCATATCTAGCACTAAGTCTAATATGCAGAGCCATATCTAGCACTAAGTCTAATATGCAGAGCCATATCTAGCACTAAGTCTAATATGCAGAGCCATATCTAGCACTAAGTCTAATATGCAGAGCCATATCTAGCACTAAGTCTAATATGCAGAGCTATATCTAGCACTAAGTCTAATATGCAGAGCCATATCTAGCACTAAGTCTAATATGCAGAGCTATATCTAGCACTAAGTCTAATATGCAGAGCTATATGTGATGAGTAACTTTTCAAAATATTTAAATGTAAAGTGAGTGTTTAAAATCCTCCATGGACAGTTGCTTATTGCTGTTATTATGACATAAAGAAGGTGGTCTGATCCACAATCGGACAGTGGCTCAGGGAATGATTCATTAGTGAAATTGAGTAACTTTGAACCTTGACAAAACCATGTTGCATTGGAGGGGAAGGTGAATATAAAATGTGAGGACAGATTTATAGTTGGGGTAGGATATGTCCTAGATCAATTTTAAATTTCAGTGTACAAATAAGCTATCAAGTATTTGTGTATTTGTATTTGCTACATGAAAAAAAAACAGCCAGTATTTAACTTATGTGCAAAATAATAAACTAATTTGCACCCCTTGTATTGTAACATGGTTTGTCCAGGAGAAAACTTACTCATTTTTTTAGCCCTACTTTCCTTAATGAATCAGGCCCTTAATCTCTTTTCAGTCATCGACCCCTATCTACCTGTGCACCTGTAATCCTTTGTCTTTACCACTGATCCCATACATTGCCTATAGAGTCCTAGCTTCATCCTGCTTTCAGCTGTCAACCGGACTCTCTGCCGTATTTTGATTTGCGTTCTGTATAGAAGCTTCCTGTAGTCTCTCAGTCCTAATCATATAAATATCCTAATTCCTCTCTCTTTTGCTTCCAGTTCCAGCCTCTGTGACTTCTCGTCATACGGCGTAAGACCAGGACCCTGTGTGACCGTCACAGTGAGAACAGATGATTTGCTGAGTGGAAGTAGTAACATTCTCTCAGATATCTTTGAAGTTCCACATAAGTAGTATTGAAAGTCCCATACGGTTTTTATGCACCTAGATAAGGATATCTGTACAATGTTAAAAAAAGACTCAATTAATATGTAACTGTAAAAACATATTTTGTGTAAACAATGACCTGAAACATGAAATAAATTAAATAAATCCATTACTGATGACTGTTCTGAATATGGATTTGGGGAATGGTCCTTTCACTTTATTAGTTTGCTGTCTGAGGGTCATTTACACCAGTTATGTCTTTCCCTCTGTGTTGTCATTTATTTATTTCTGTGTATCTGTGTTATCAGAGTACTGTGGGGGCGCAATAGATTTCTTTTCCTGATAATAGGAGGACTGGGGCAGTTCAAGGTGTTATTATTATTAATATTATTATCCTTAATTTATAGGGAGCCACATGAGGTCCGCAGCACCGTACAGAGGGCAAACAACAAGACAGTATTATTATTATTATTAATTTTTATTTATAAGGCGCCACAAGGTGTCCGTAGCGCCGTACAGGGACAAACGAATTACAATACAATGGGAGACAGCACAGTACAGTAAACAGTAAGCACAGTAACTCAGTAAGCTCAATGCACAGCTAGAGAGGGCGGGGAAGGGGGAGGGAGGATCCGCAAATGACGGGGCCCAAGAAGGAGGGAGCGGAAGACAGGGAGACCCCCAGAGGTGGGAGGAGGGAGCGAGAGGGGACGGGCGGGGTGGAGGACCCTCGAGGAGGAGGGCTAAGTAGCTGGAGAGCAGAGTTAGAAGTCGTGGAAACAGAAGGAGAGATGGCCCTGCTCAGAGGAGCGTACAATCTAAGTGGTCTACAGTACATGGTATAACAGTACAGTACAGTAAACAGATAACACTACAACTCTCAATGCAGCTACTGGGCTACAAGGGGTATATTCAGCACCTGTGCCCAATAGTGTGGGCACAACTAACAGGTTTAGAGCCACTGAAAGAGGTGTGAAGACAATGGAGGAGAGGGGTCAATGGGCAGAGAGCCCCAGGAGGAGGTGCTCAGTGTAGGGGTGAGCAAATGTTATAGGTAATGAGTAATGAGGGAAGAGGGTTCTGATCACTAAAGCTTACAATCTAAAGGGAAAGGGGCAGATAAACGGTTGACACATGGGGGTGAGCCAATGTAAGGGGATCTGAGGACAAGAGTTGGAGAGACGGAGGATGAGAGGGTGACGTATACTACATGGTGGGATGGGTAAGTAGAGGACTGATAGGCTTTTATAAACAGGTGGGTTTTCAATGACCGATTTACAGGCTAGGGTATAGTCTGATAGAACAAGGGAGATTGCTCCAGTGGTGGGGGGGCAACAAGGGAGAAAGCTTGGTTAAGGGAATGAGATTTGGTTACCAGAGGGGAGGAAAGGCAACAGTCATTGGTCACTGATATAGAACTCTTCCTCATGTCCTCACTCTTCCCCATGTTTACTCCCCATGTGTCCTTACTCATCCCCCATGTCTACTCTGCCCTGTGTCCTCACTCATCCCCCATGTCTACTCCGCCCTGTGTCCTCACTCATCCCCCATGTCTACTCCGCCATGTGTCCTCACTCATCCCCCATGTCTACTCCGCCATGTGTCCTCACTCATCCCCCATGTCTACTCCGCCCTGTGTCCTCACTCATCCCCATGTCTACTCCACCATGTGTCCTCACTCATCCCCCATGTCTACTCCGCCCTGTGTCTTCACTCATCCCCCATGTCTACTCCGCCATGTGTCCTCACTCATCCCCCATGTCTACTTCCCCATGTGTCCTTACTCTTCCCCATGTCTACTTCCCCATGTGTCCTTACTTATCTCCCATGTCTACTTCCCCATGTGTCCTTACTTATCTCCCATGTCTACTTCCCCATGTGTCCTTAATCATCTCCCATGTCTACTTCCCCATGTGTCCTCACTATCACCCATGTCTACTCCGCCATGTGTCCTCATTCATCCCCTATGTCTACTTCCCCATGTGTCCTCACTATCACCCATGTCTACCCCCTCCACATATCCTCACTCTTCCCCCATGTCTACTCCGCCATGTGTCTTCACTCATCCCCCATGTCTACCCCACCCTGTGTCTTCACTATCACCCATGTCTACCCCCTCCACATGTTGTCACTCATCCGTCATGTCTGCCCCCCCATGTGTTCTCATTTTTTTCTCCCAGAGTTTTCATATCTCCTGAGGCGTGAGTTAATGTCACACCCCCTGTGACATTTGAGGAGCATAATACTTTAAGGGCATTTTGAGTCTGTGGGGGACCTGAAAGTTTGAAAGATTGACATGGGGTCCGGAGGGAGCCTTTTTCTTATCTCTAGTGATTCCACTGTCGCATCTAAATGGTACGTGCTGGAGAGTAAAGCTGGACAATGTAAATAAGTGACTGAAAATAAACTACCTCATTTATGAGATGTCCTGGAGCCCATTTATTTCATCACTGGTAAGTGTACAACGCTACACCTGCTGCATCTACTTCACTATTACTAAATCTTGTTTAACAACACGGGATGATGAGATGGGAGAGATTGAGCCACAGCGAGGGTTATTGACCTATGGGTATACAGAAAGGTAGGAGCTAAGGAAAACTATCACCACCCCCCAGGCAAACAAGGCTTGTAGAATGTTTACAGAAGCAAAAAATACTTCAACTCAGTCAACTCCTGTAAGTCAATGTGTAGGCAAAACTAAGTGGGCGCACAACTACTCCAAGGTGGTGAATAACCAAAGTGAGTAACCATGACGGCCAAAACTGAGCACCTTCACCTTCACCAGAAGAGGAAGGAGGTTCAGATAAGATAAATGGATGAAAAGAAAGTCATGGTTGCCGACTGCTGTCTCTCTTTATTCCAACCGTACCACTGCACAGATATGCCAGTCACCAACAGCTACTTCTAGAGACTTATAACGCTGCTGTCTTACTGTAGCCTCCTGAACTTTCCACACCAACAGTTACAATTGTCTCACTGCCTCCTTATGTATCAAGTGTCCCCCACACACCTTAGATTATAAGGTCATCTTTACATTCAGTCTCATGTCATTGTATATAGTTTATATCATGGTCCTCTCAATGTACAGTGCTACGTAATATGTTGATGTTTTATAAATAAATAATAATAATAATTAGTGGACGGGGCTTTGTCAATGAGTAAGTAAAGCGATCATCTAAACATTAAGAGAGTGGTGATGTGAAGCTCCCATCAAACAGATGCCGTAAGATTGGGCTAACAAATATGTCTCTATACGAAACAGACTTCATGCATCCAACATGTTTAATTCTTGAATGGAAAATTGTTTAGCGCTGCTCTAAGCCTGAACTTTGAGCAAAGTGATAGGAGTGTTTCTTTATACTTTCCTCATCATACCAATGGCTAATGCTAATTGCCACTACCACTGTGGTGACCAAACAGTTAGCTGTCATGAACAGACGGTCCAGCTCCTTTCTCTATGTATAAGTAGGCATTTCTCCTACCTGTATGACAATAGGATATATCTAGATGGGACATTCACTTTATATTGGGGAAGGGTTATTGCAAGGAGCGTTTGTCATGAGGCGAGGTGAGGACCTCAGGTGGCACCTTTTTGAGGAGATAAAGTTTTCAACAGATTATGTATAGTGATGGCTATGTCATAATAATGTTATTTTGGGATACCGCTGTCACTATGCTTCCTGTTACTGTCCAGTATCACTGACATCATTAGTGGATGGTTGTCAAATAAAGAATTCCCAACGTTGACACACACGTCTCTTATGTGATAATTCTGGGGCCGACGAACACATCTGGCATTTGAGTTATATAAAATCGCCCAAGTATTTGTTGTTTCAGATTTATTGTCTGATTTTCATCTGTTCATTATCGTTCATGTGCTGCATATGAAATAATATAGATCAGTGCATAATAAAACAAATTCTGCATCGGTTGTTATGTAACCTACAGTCTTCTGAATTCTCACAATCCAGCATAGCAAATCAGATAACTGCAGTTTATTCCAATTTTCTTATGTAATTTCCTTCTCAACTGGATCATCTCCTGTTCCACACTATAGAAGGAGACCATGGGATTGCTCAAAATTCTTTTGTGCTCAAGTTGCAGAAAACTTGTATCAGCTCTTCTATACTCTGTATTCACTAGTGAGAATCAGTAACACTCAAATGAAATCAGAAATTCCCCGGCACCGTGATGGTGTTTACTTTAAGGGGTTAGAGTCCAGTGACCGGGCTCTGGTCAGGCAAATAATAGGACGTGACTAACAACAGGGTCAGGAGCAGAGAAGCTAAGACCTCAAAGAGGAAAGCCATAGTTGTATTAGTGCGTAGGAGTCTTTACATAGGGATGGGGTCAAGCCTTAGTCATAGTAGTATGTAGGAGACTGTACACAGGGATGGAGACAGGACATAGTCATAGTAGTATGTAGGAGACTGTACATGGGAATGGAGACAAGATATAGTCATAGTAGTATGTAGAATTACTTATCATATAACGACTGTTAAAACAAGATTCTCATAATAAATTGTGTGAGAAACGTATATTTTTTATTACGTAGCCGTCCGCTCCATTCATTAGTTATTAGTAAATGAATAATTAGAAATAAGGAATGGATCAGTTCCATATGTTGAATTTTAATAAATAAAATTGTTGTGTAATCTTAAAGCTTAAAAGATTTTAAAATGGGCAGGATCCCTCTCCTGGGTTTGATTCAAAGCTGCTGTCAATCATGTATAGTATGGGCCTGAGTCATTAAGGAAAGTATAGGAAAAAAATGGAGTAACTTTGCAACTGGGCAAAATCATGTTGTTTTGGAGGGAGAAATAAATTTAAATTGTGGGGCAGATTTATATTTGGGGTAGGGCATGTCCTACTTTAAAATTCAGTGTAAAAATAAATCTATCCGGTATTGTATCCGGCCCTTCCTCTCACAAGATGCCACCAAAACCATCATACATGCTCTCATCATCTCCCGCCTCGACTACTGCAACCTTCTCCTTACTGGCCTCCCCCTCTCCCACCTCGCCCCCCTTCGCTCTGTTCTTAATGCGGCCGCCCGACTCATCTTTCTCTCACGCCGCTCCTCCTCCGCCTCCCCTCTCTACCGTGCCTTACACTGGCTCCCCTTCCCCTACAGGATCCTTTTCAAGCTCCTCACCACCACTTACAAAGCCCTCTCCCAGTCTACTGCCCCCTATATCTCCAACCTCCTCACCATTCACACCCCTGCCCGCTCCCTGCGCTCGGCCAACGACCGTCGCCTCTCCTCTACTCTGATCACATCTTCCCACTCCAGAATCCAAGACTTCTCCCGAGCTGCTCCCCTCCACTGGAACGACCTCCCTCGCTCCATCCGTCTCTCACCCAGTCTGTGCTCCTTCAAACGGGCACTCAAAACTCACCTGTTCCTCAAAGCCTACCAACCATCCACTTAACCCTTACCTCGTTGCACCTTCGCAAACATCCTTCTCTTGTTCTCCCCTCTCTCCACCAGCCCCACCCTTCTCTCCCTTACTTTAATGGCTCCCTCCTGTACCTGTTTGTCCACCCTCCCTTAGGATGTGAGCTCGTATGAGCAGGGCCCCTCTCCCCTCCTGTCTCCATACCTGTTCTTCTACTCCATCTTCACTCATATGTCTGCCCGGAGTTCTGAAGTATTGGTACTTTGTGTTTATTGCTGTGTACTATGTCACCCTGTATGGTCTCCTGTTTGTATTATGTACGGCGCTGCGGAAACCTTGTGGCGCCTAACAAATAAATGATAATAATAATAATAATAATATTTGTGCGCTACATGAAAAAACAGACAGTATTTAACTTATGTGCAAAATAATAAACTAATTTGCACCCCTTGCATTGTAACATGGTTTGTCCCAGAGAACATTTACTTCTTTTTTTGCCTTACTTTCCTTAATGACTCAGGCCCTATATACCTGATAGTGATATTGTAACTATGCAGTGTAACATTGTTTACAATGATCAGTTGAAGACAGTTAACTATTCACAAAAAAAACAATAGACTTGTTTTACTTTGATTCGAACACTTATTTGTGCAAGTTTTGCAATCTTTTATACTATTCCTTTTCTTTTCTTTTTACCAGGGCAAAAATAATGATGTCATTCTAAAAAGTGTTACATTTTAAGCTTGTTATTGCAATACACAGTGTAGATGAACCCTGTGCGTAGCCAAGGTTTGAAGTACTGTTTACAAATATTGTTTTGGCATTTGAAAATTCCTCCCAATACAGTTTGAGTAAAGTAGATTTAGAGGACACATGACACATAAGCTTCAGAAGCTCTTCTAGAAAAAACAAAAAAAAAAAAAAGTGTTTGGTAGAAAAGTTACTGATTAAACAGTAAAGTAAACATTTTAACTGCATTTTGAATTGCCATGGAATAAATATCACTGGTACAGATAAAGAAATTTTATATTGAGAAATGGAGAACATTCGCAAGTGGTGTTTCTTTACAGTAGTGCTTATTTCTGTCACTATCCCTACAAGCTATGGAAATAAGGTATCGTAAGACATATTCTTTTGTTATTATACTTTATTTAGAAAAAATAAGTAGTTTTGAATGATTATTATTGGTTTACAACAACAAAAGACAGAGAAAAAAAATCAAAGGTTTTATAATTTATCTCAGCGATCATAAATAAATGTAAGAAAAATATATGTGTCGTTTATAGAAACATAATAAACTGAATTGTGAATGTAAACCTAGGAGACCACTTGCAGATGCATTATACATATATCTGAGTCTTCAGTACAGGGCTGCATGTGACAGCGGTAGTGACATGATGTGAGGAGGGGAATGGAGGCAGCAAGAAGCCACAGACTGAGAGTTATATAGTACATGGAGCAGGGTCTCCCAGCAGCACAGAGTATATCAGGAGATGATTGATGTGTTAGTGAGGACAGGGCTGCATGTGACAGGGGCAGTGACATGATGGGAGGAGGGGAATGGAGGCAGCAGGAAGCCACAGACTGAGAGTTATATAGTGGAAGGAGCAGGGTCCTCAAGCAGCACAGAGTATATCAGGAGATGAGTGATGTTGTTATTTTACTGTAGTGCATACATTATTCCATATAATACAAGATTCAGTTATGAGCAAAGGAAATTCTTGGAATGTTTTTGCTGACAGTTACATATTTTATCAGGAATCAATTTCAAAAGGAGTTAAGTATACACATAAAATCACTTCTCACCAAATATGAGAATTAATTTTACATGATTACTCTCCAATTATAAGTGATGCCGTCGCTATTTTTCAAATTTAATTATTTATTTTAAAGGAAATTGTACATATATTATCTTGTGCATTGTAGCTTTCTCAATCTAACCTTAGTTTATATTGTGAGTTAGCTGTAATGTCCTCAGTGTGAATATAACCTAACTGACATTTCTGTATCTGGTTATGTCCCAGACAAAATATTCTTCTTTGTGGGTATAATATTTTCCTTGTACTGCTTATTGAATAGCTGCCAACTTCCGGATTGGAATTTTGGAGCAATTTAGGCCACACCCTTATCCGTTAAACCATGGTCTATCTGCCTGAGAACGCACTGATTAGCCCAAATCAATAGCATTTGGGGATTGAGGGGTGATTCGTCCAGTAAATGAACAGTTAAGGGAATTCTCTTGTTTAAGAGGATGATGTATGTACATTCTTTACAAATGTGTCACCATCATTTCTATGTCTACTTTTAAAATAATTTTTTGGTTCAAAGATTGAAGTAATAGAATTGTACAACCAAAAAAACAGGAGAGGTACAGAAATGACCAGTGATTGAACACACAAGTCCAGTAAATAAACAATGTGACTAATTAATAAAACAAAGGCAACCAATCAACTGACATAGATGCAACTGAATTTTAATGCATTAAAATTGAAAATGTTCATTCATTAGTAATGTTCGTTCACTGGACGATTCACCCTAACACAGTAAGCCACACCCCTTTTAGTTGTCAGAAATTAGGATTGTTCCATGAAAATCGGGACTGCTGGCAGCTTATTGATCTATGTATACAGAGGGACTCTTGATGCTGTCAGTGCTGCTCCTTGTACTTGGATCACAGCACTAATGGAGTTGTAAAGGACTAAATATCCCTATGAATTAGGCAGAGTGGACTTACAGAGAAAGTGGCGCTATGTTATTTTACTAGTAAATTACTCGGGAAGTAAGAGGTGAAAAGGGCTGAGTCTAATGAAAGGTTTCCGTGATGAAACACTGTAACCAGCCTGTCCCTCGTTACCCGCAAAATGTGTATTATAGCATGTACTTTTTATTGCCCATCTATTGCTCCCCAGCTCAACAGAGTAGACCTGCAGTGTCTAATTACATGTGGATAAGGGGACATTGTAGCTCATTGTAAATGTGAATATTGTATCTTGTTGATATTGCATGGAAGCTCTTAGTCATTGTATTTAAAGTGAAGCCAGATGGGTTATGAGTAGGGATCAGGTTGCAAGATACTGGTGAGGGGGGAGGCTAATTAGTATCCATTGTCCTCACAAGACTAGTCCAGACATTTGGTCTACAATCCAGCAGGGGAGTTTCTGTGGAAGTACAGCTCATCTCCACACCCCTCTCCAACCCCCTAGTTCAGCACCCACCAGTGGTTAAGAAGGAGAGAACCAGGGGTTTGCCTGGGGAGGGGAAAACACTGTGGAAATTAGATCCTAGGTTTAAGGAGCCATTTCAGGAGGGGGGGGGGGAGTGATATTCATTCAGGGAATTGATTCATGAAAGGTGCAGTGTAGCTGGTTTTGAGTTTTCGTTCTCTACCAGTGGGCTATAGCTGCAGCTAAGAGAAGAACTCCATGGGTCTTTAAGTCAGGACATCCTGGTGACTGTAGTTCCTTAGGCTAGTGGGGTAAGGTACAGATGATGTGGTAAACCTGCCTGGCATTTATTTACTGTGTGTATATAATAATCTAGTTATTGTTTTCATTACAATAAATGTATTGTTTTACTTTCTAACTGCATTTGCCTGAGTGACTATAAAAACTCTAGAAGGTATGAGGTAGACTTCCCTGGCATAGTAAGGCACCCGTGGGTGGCCAGCCAGCGTGAATTGGGTAGAATTGGGCCAGAAAACCCGGTATCTTCACAGTTTCAATGAGCGCACCTGTCGATCAGCCTAAACTGCACGCTGTCCAGCCAAAATTTCCACATTGCTGCAAGCCGTTACCTTCATGCAAACTCAACTTTTGCGCTGCATTTGGCACTGTAAATGAATCTCACTTTCTTGCTTCTACTGCAGTACAGGAACATATCATAGCAGCATGAAATTTAACGCATTTCTCCACTCCGCCCCCTTTAGAAAATGGACATCTCCAGCATGCATATCGAGAGCCAAGTAACATCCCGTTTTGCTCGAACCTTTATCACCGCCGTGGTAAAAAACCTTCTAAACTCTTCCGAAGAGGCAATTTTCCATGTGGAACTTCCAAAAACAGCCTTTATCACCGACTTTAGCATGTGGGTTATAATTATTGCACAAATGATGCAATAAATATTGTTTTTTGTTTGCATTAAAAAAAATAATCTATTTCTTAACTTTGGAATGTTTGCACAATGGTTTAGTTTGCTAATATTTTTTTATAACTTTATTATTTATTTGCTGTTATTATTTGTAACTTCCTTTTGTGTTCTTTGATCTTAAGTCAATACGTTGTTAACACTGGCACAGTATAACCACTGCACTTCCACTAGTTTCAAATTTGTAACAATTATCTTGTGTCATATTTTTGTCCTTGGGCTTCATTTAGATCTAAGAGCAATTGCATTTAAAAAGTACTATTGTGCTCCTGGACAAACCATGATGTAATGCAAGGGGAGCAATGCAATTATATTTTTTGCATGCTGGACAATACTGTCTGCTTTTGCATGTAGGACACAATTTAAAGTGGAGCTAGGAGGTGACCCCTCTCAAATTTAAATCTGTCCTCACATTTGGCTTTGCAAAGATACAAAATTGCTCCTTCTAGCTGGGATTTCCCTAACGCTAAATGAGGCCAATTTTTTTCAGCATTTTTATCATGTAGCGCTGTTTTCTTTTAATATTTACATTTTTTACTTGTACGTATTGCGCTGCTTCGGATGTCTTATTATTTCTGTAAAAGGGTGAGACCAGGGGTATGTGGTTCTAATAGTCTGAGTGACCATTGAATAGCGTTATTTATAACTATTACCATCAACCAACTCCTCATAAAGGTAGTTCTTATTTAACCTAAGAAATATCATTCTTATTTTTCTTTCAAATCCACAGGACCAAATTATATATAATAACTTATGCTTATCTTCAAGAAAAACTGCACACAAGATGTAGCTTCATATACATTTTTTTGTATTCTTAATTAACATTCTAATGTAAAACATATATATATATATATATATATATATATATATATATATATATATATATATATATATATATTATAAAACAGTAGACAACAGATTTAGTTTGCTCTATCAAACTCAACAGATTTAGTTTGCTCTATTAACATAGGTGGTATAGCATAGATGTTCATACAATACATCACATTTATTGCCTGTTTTATAAATATGCAAATCATTGTGTGTGTGTTTTGACCAGCAATTGTGTATCACAGCCATATTGCAAGCATGGTAACTTCTAGATCAACCTCCATTTTCTCTATCACCTTTCTGCCATATTAACTACTACAATTTCTCTAGCAATAATCCTGCACTATTTCAAAATTTCCCATTACAGACTACCTTCAGTCATTCTACACATCACAGGGACTCTCGGACTCACATGTTAAGCCAAAGACAAACCAAGTCTACCATTTATCACACATATAATCCTATTTTACTGTCTCTCATAATTGGAATGTAGTTGTACACAGTCCCACAACTGCATAGTACTGCAGGAGCTAACATATTGTCAGCCATCTTCCCACTACATCCGGTGCCCCACTGCTCAAACACTGCCAATGTATACAATTTCTATTTGTGAAATACAATCAATCTACAACACAGTCCCATATTAATCTTCAATGTCCATCAAATTCCAACATAATATTGTCTTACAAAACTTATCAAGCCAGAAGTTACACATTATAACTATTTCATTCAAATACACTACTGTATTAATGCAAACTTCCTAATCTCAGCCATATTCTACCATCTGCAAACCGAACACAAATTATACATATCCAAGTTCAATCACCTTCCATTCAATCCTTTCAAACTCCATTATATTCCATTTTTCATACTAGTCAGCCTCTATATAAGTTGCCTTCCAGGCCACATCACATACACAGACCTCCATGCCATTCAACTTACAGGTTCCCTCATGTTCAGCTAGGACCTGTGTCTGCATGTCTTATTTGGGTGAAAGCAGGGAAGCAAGAGAGTTTCACTTCCTCTTGTTACATAATATCAGCTCCTTTCTTCGGAGTGGTGTTAACATTCCAGAGGAAGTTGTCACAACATTCCATATGCTAAACTGAGCAGCTACTCAGTCCCATACCAAGAGATGAGGGATTAGAGTTATGTGCAAAGTCACTTCTCTGATTCAAGCATGGCAGAATCTGATACATTATATTACAAAATGGAACATCCTTATCAATATCTTTGTGAGTATTTTGATTTGTGCGATAAACCATCTTTTCACAATGTACCCGATTAAACTGCTAACGAGGAGAAACAACCGGCTTACATTCATTAGTTGGAGCAAAAGTATAGTATAAGATGACTACTGATATATGGTACTTCCTGAGCTCCTGTACAAAAAAGATTTATAATAATTATAATTGGTACCCTAGATACAATTTTTATAAAGTTATTTATAGGTGATTATTATACTATTATTTGAAGCACGATGGCTTAGTGTTTAGCATTTCTGCCTCACAGCATTGGAGTCAGCAGTTTGATTATGTGCAAAATAATAAACTAATTTGCACCACTTGCATTGTAACATGGTTTGTCCCGGTGAACATTTACTCCTTTTTTTTTGCCTTACTTTCATTAATGAATCAGGCCCTTTGAGTGCAGCCATTTGAGAACACTTCTTTCACTTTCTTTTCTCGTGGAAAAGAATTGCCCAGGTGAGAGCAAAGATGCTATAGACCCTCTGTCTTTGCTCTCATGATACACCAGGAGGAAATGATCAATGGTCAGAAAATAGGCATGGGAGTGGCGTTGGTTCAGACAGTAAATGATCCTGTAGCGGCCTTGTCTCTCTTGTTATTATACTTTTACCTACTATGAAAATTTCCCTGCTTATCCAGTCTTTAGCTCTTACTTATATTAGTCAGTGACATTATTAACATCAAGATTTTGTTAAAGTTACTTTTAAGATGTTAAAATATATTCTGTTTTTTAAGGACTGTGGACAATGTAACAACTGTGGGTTCAGTGAAACGTAAGGAGGAAGCAAAGACACAGTATCAAAAAGCCGTTTCCAAAGGGCAAAGTGCTGGTCTGGTTCAGTAAGTATCATCCCTAATATGTGATTTTTGTATGATTTTGAATGCTACTGTCTCTGTTTCTTTTATACCATAGACTCCTTTTACTCTTAGCAATATTACTCTCACATATGATTTTTTAAAGTATATATGGTTAACTGCTGATATTAAAACACATACAACCAAAAAACTTTTGTTGTTAGGTTTCTAAATATATAAATCTTATGAGTGAAATTATAAGTGAGTTTATAATCATGCCCACTTTTTGAACCTTATCACTTCAGTGAAAGTGCTGCTGACAATAAAAAAACATACAAACAAAAAACTTCTGTTTTTAGGTATCTAAATATATAAATCTTATGAGTGAAATTAGAAATGATTTTATCATCACTCCCACTTTTTGAACCTTATCACTTCAGTGAAAGTACTGCTGACATTAAAAAAACATACAAACAAAAAACTTCTGTTGTTAGGTTTCTAAATCTATAAATCTTATGAGTGAAATAATAAGTGAGTTTATAATCACGCCCACTTTTTGAACCTTATCACTTTAGTGAAAGTGCTGCTGACAATAAAAAAAAAACATACAAACAAAAAACTTCTGTTGTTAGGTTTCTAAATATATAAATCTTATGAGTGAAATAATAAATGATTTTATAATCACGCCCACTTTTTGAACCTCATCACTTCAGTGAAATCACTTTCCCTGTCAAGGTCCATGAATTTGGAATGTCCTGCCGAAATAAAAGAAAATAGTAGGCAAAGCTGCAGGAACAGGGGAACCAAATCTCTTCATTAATATATTTAACGGGCACCAATCATGTGGGTTGAAAATTTACACATTCGTAGGTCAGCTCAGACAACATCTACATGATAATGAAATTTTAAAAAATGTTCCCTAATAATTCTAAATACCTGTAATACTTTCCAGGTCTCTTCTGCCTGATGCCTATATTTGTTTAGACAGGAACATGTACATTAGTAACTGATGGGCCATACAGTCAGCAATGTCCTCATTGCCATCAGCACATAGAAAGTATGAATTATTTCATGTAATCTTCCATAACCAACTGGAATCCTGCATTGTAAAATTTCAGTGTACACATGCATTCCTTTTCACTGTTTAATAAAGAGAACAAAACAGCTAAACACATTTTTTAGAAAGCAAAATTCTCATTAGAAATTATACAGAGTTATTATAAACTGGAAACATAACATTTCTGTGATTACACACATGGAGCCTACAAGGTAGCTCAGTAGCAGCCTGTTAGCAGATTATGCTGATGAGCTGAGCTTTAATATTGCTCTCTTCTTACAAAACCAAAAGACACGCTTATCCTTACTACTGCAAATATGTATATATCCAGCAAAATGAAAGAATGAGGTATTAGTTCATATTTTGATCAAAACATTTAAGCTTGCAACCCAACGTAAAGGTAAGGATGCAGCACACTCAATTATTACATTGTATCCATAGAGTGCATTCATAGTACCATGCAGATGAGCTGCGAAGAGTTTGATCGAGGGCTGGCTTATTTATTTTCTGTTGTATTATTTGAATGAGTGATCATTGCAAGTTCACAAGCACAGGTGAAATAAGGACAATGTTTACTCATACTGAATGTTTGGAGTGCTGAAGAGTGTCTTATATATGTGACAATATAGAATTTGATTTAGAAAAGATTCTCTGCAAAAATGTTCTGATGTTTAAAATAGAGTCAGAGATGGAGCCAGTCCGGGAGGGAATTATATTAACCTAGATGGGCAATCAGTAGATTGTGAATTAGAGCCTTATAGTAGAAATGAAAACAATTGGAACCAATAGAAAATAGATTTTTCCCTTTCTGTATTTATAGTAAATATATTTAGTACGTGGAAATAATAATGGTTTTGGAATCTACATATAGATCTACTGGAAGGAAAATGGAAAACTTCCAAGTCTCTGTGAACGTGGGGGCTCTGTCTACAGTTATATTTAAACTGACCTACGAAGAATTACTGAAGCGTCAGCTGGGAAACTATGAATTATACTTGAAAGTTAAACCCAAAGAGCTTGTTGAAAACTTTCAGGTCAGTGTATGATATATTTAAATCACTTGCAAAATATGTCTTAGAGTCAAATGTATTAGCAGGCTTAGTTTGTGTTAGTTAGCTTTCTCAATAGCGACACATAATACATGTGTAACAAAAAATATAGACAACTTAGGAACATTTTTGAGGGGCTCATCTCTACCATCCATTGTAAAAGTCACATCCACCCATCGACTTTTCATCCCAAATCAGTACCCCAATGCATTGCTGTTTGTGTTCATAAACTGACTGTAGCTCGCAGACAGTGTGCTTTTAACTGAAATGTTTTCCAAGGTCAGGGTAGCACTACATATCGGCATGTATTAATAATCCTGGGCAGTCAGTGCTTGTTGGCCAGTGGTATTTAGCATTGGGCCACTAGTGACTAGTCGAGAGACGATCCTTTTTGGGTCACTTACTAAACTACCAAGCTCTATACTGAGCAGGCTGGGTTGTGTTACTTTAAGTTAAATGCTGACTGTTTTTTCATGTAGCTCACAAATATCAACTTTATATTTCAGTGTACAAATAAGCTATCATGTATTTGTGTGCTACATGAAAAAACAGTCAGTATTTAACTTATGTGCAAAACAGAAAACTAATCTGCACCCCTTGCATTGTAACATGGTTTTGTCCAGGAGACTTAAATACGAAGTTTCTTAAGTTAAGATCCTTAATTAATCAGGCCCCTGCTCTGTAATTCACCCCCCCACCTCCCCGGAGAATTCATAAGAGTCCGAGTAATTATTCAACTCTGGGATTGTTTGTTTAAACTAAGCCTAATGCGTCAGTCAAGTTTTGAGTCCTTGAAAGATGAATTAAAGAATAATCTGGAAGGGTGCCGAAATGTTTGTATATGCCACAATCACTGTTTTATTTAATTGTGCAGGTATAGAGTATATTTGAACTATCTATTTAAACCTTTGAACTAAAGGTTTGATATACTTTTGCTACATTGTGTGCGGGCTTTCCAATGACATGGAATTGTTATATATACATGATACATGATTTGGCAGCATTAGTTATAAAAATTTATTCAAGTTAGCACCAATATTCCAAGTCTCTCAATTCTCAACTGTCACAGCTGGGTCCCCTTGCAATTCAATCATTCGGACTGACAAGCCTGCAATGATATTTATGCTGTTTTGCCTTTTTTTTATCCCGAGATAGAGACAGAGGGATAAATGTATCAAGCTGCGAGTTTCCGGCTGGTTTGAAAAGTGGAGATGTACCTATAGCAACAAATCAGATACTAGTTATCATGTAATTAGTGCATTCTACAAAATGATAACTAGACTCTGGTTGGTTGCTATAGGCAACATCTCCAGTTTTCAAACCTGCCAGAAACTCACAGCTTGATACATTTACCCCACAGTCTTTATAATGCAATTCTTACTATAATGTTCAATATAGAGAATATGAAGAGTAAACTTAGAAAAAGCACAATATTTAACATTCAATATTTAGATCTTTCTTAATGCAAAATAATAAAGCAATTAAAAAGAAAAGACATTTGCAGTAAACACCAATATAATATAATAATTAACTATATATAATTACAGATAAATGTGGACATCATTGAGCCGCAAGGAATAAGCTTTCTGAAGGCTGTTGGAACATTTATCTCCAATGAACTAACGGGCATGGTTAAAGTAAATCTGACAGAAAACAAGGTAATTCTATTTTCACCTCTCCCAATTTGTAAGATTAAGCTGTTATAGAACAAGTGTCTATCATGAGACTCTCTGCTTGTCTTGCAGGCTCACATAGAATTTAAACCAACAGTGGACCAACAGCGTAACTGTCCTAATTGTTTGGAGACACTTCTAGATGGAGACCTGATAATAAAATATGATGTTAAAAGGGACAATTCCGCTGGAAAAGTACAGGTAATATGCAGGATGATAATTATATTAAATGTATATAAATGTAATAAGTTTAAATGAATGAAATCAGGGTTTTGTGTCGAATGGTGAATTGGAACTGCCATGGGGTCCACGGGCTCCTAGTTGCGATCATTAGTGAACTGTTTTTGGCTTTGTACGACTATATTCAGCTAGATAGATTAAACCCATTATAATGCTGGCCAATTGTACAGTATTGATAATATATTGTGAAACAAATAATGATGAGTTATAAAGTGACATCAGTAGATCTGACTTTTGAGCAAGAAAACAGTTTGTTAAACTTACAATTTAACACCTAAAAACAAATGATGGATGTAAAATGATGAACTAATCTTGAAATTGAGTTGTGGTTGAACCTGACATCCAAATTTCAGTTGGGGCGTACTAAATTGTTGTATGACTATCAAGACCTTCCAATATAGGGAATTGTGTATAGACCAGCTGCGTACAAACATGGTATATCTGGGGTAAGCCTAAAGAAGAAATAAGAGCAACAATATTTGACATGTTTTGGGATTTGAAGGATTATGGATGCTTATGGTCATCTAAAATAAACTGAACCACGGGAAACTCATTCATAGGGGATAATTCATAAGTAGAATTGGTAAAAATAGTAGAATTGGTATTTTTAAACAAAAAATCATCTAAACAGAATGTGACTAGCAAATATACATTATACAGACTTTTTTCAACTCTCAGAATGTCTTTATAAGGCAAATGGATGCCCCTGGCTAAAATACATTATTTATGCTGATTGACAGTAAGGTTTATCAGCAGTGGGGTGTATCTTGCTAGACAAAAGGAGGCTGAGAAGGTAGTAAACTGTGCAAAGCCTCAAGCTGAAGAGAAGAGAAAATGGCCCATTCAGTAGGTAATGGGGACAAAACTTTTTTTTAGGTGTATAAGTGAAAGGAGAAAAACAAAAGGAGGAATGATAAGACTAAAAACAGAGGGCCTTAGTCATTAAGGAGAGCAAAGCAAAAAAAGGAGTAACTTTGCACCTTGGCAAAACCATGTTGCATTGGAGGGGGACAAACGTATAATTGGGATAGGGCATGTCCTAGATTAACTTTAAATTTCAGTGTAAAAATAAAGCTATCAAGTATTTGTGTGTTACATGACAAAACAGCCAGTATTTTCCTTACATGAAAAATAATAAAGTTATTTGCACCCCTTGCATTGTAACATGGTTTGTCCAGGATCAAAGTTACTCCTTTGTTTGCCTTGTTCTCCTTAATGACTCAGGCCCAGAGAGTGAGCGTCTTGTTGTGGGAGACATGGTAACGGTAGATCATCTTAATAATTATTTTTGCTCAGTATTCACTACAGAAATAAATGGAAAGGGGCAAAGTTAGGGGCAAAGTTAAGTTGCAAGTATATTTATAAAAAGAGGTAGATACAAGAACATTTACAGAGGAGAAGGTCCTAACAGAACTCTCAAAACTGAAAGTGGATAAATCAAAGGGCTTAGACGGGATACATCCAAGGATACTTAGAGAGCTTAAAGGGGGTGCTGATAACAACATTAACAGAATTATTCAATCAGTCACTAGCTACAGGAGTAATTCCAGAGGACTGGAAAAGAGAGAAAGTAGTTCCACTGCACAAAAGTGAAAGCAAGGAAGAGGCAACTACAGACCAGTGAGTCTTACATCAGAAGTAGGGACATTGATGGAAACACTCTTAAAAAAAAGAGTTGTAGAATATCTCAAATCCAGTAACTTACATGATCCCAAACAGAATGGATTTACTGGGGGGAGATCATGTCAAACAAATCTTATTGACTTTTTTGACTGGGTGACTAAAGTAATAGATATTGTATCTGTTCTTACCTCGTGGCGGCTGCCTGTACTGTCATGAGTGGTATGTCTCCCCCTGAAGACTCTCGGACTCCCGCAGTTACCTTTATAGACCCAGCAGAAACACCAACTGTCGTAGATGTTTTCAAAGACGGAGTCAGATGATTTGAGAATGGTAAAAAGTTTATTTAAGTTTATTGAAACTAACATGTACACGCTTCATCTAGCCTGACTAGAGTAGAATGTAACAATAATACATTTGTACATAAGTTTTATAAGCGATAATCTTGGCACACTTACGCAGAGAGGCGTTTAGCTTGGTATTGACATTGATTGGATAACTATTAATTACGTGTGCCTCTACTCAAAGAGTGTGGCTCCATAACCACAATGTGTTAAAATATGAGGCCTGGACACACTAATTCTCTTATCAATGTTTCTAAGTAATCACTAGTACACATACTTGCCAACTCTCCCGGAATGTCCGGGAGACTCCAGCATTTTGGGTGGGTCTTCTGGACTCCCGGGAGAGTGTGGGAATCTCCCGCATGTGCCCGAATTAGGGCCAAAATGCTGCGATTCTCCGGGAATCGCAGCATTTGGCTCCGCCCCTCTGTCAAATGACACGATTTGCGTCATTACGTCACAGGGCGGGGCCAAAATGATGCTATTTCAGAGCCCCGCCCCCCGCACGCCCACCTGCCACCCAGAGGCTCCCGGACACCAACTGGAAAAAGTTGGTACGTATGCTAGTACAAGACAGTATGGCCTTGGGGAAAATGTACAATCCATGAAGCATGCACGTCATAATCATTTCATGCAAAACTTACCGGTAATTTCATTAAAGCTATAGTGATATAGTGACAATAATGGCTGCTAGACTCCATTTTGTAATCCAAACTGAATATTCAAACAACTCTACATCATAGATCAAGGGGGGGACCGTAAATGTAGCTTATCTAGATTTTAGAAAGGTTTTTGACACTGTCCCACATTACAGACTGTTAAATAAACTTGAAAGCTTGGAATTGGATTCTAAGATGTTTGAATGGATAAGATCGATAAAGCAGGACAGAAGCAGAGAGTTTAAGTAAATGGAGTGCATTCACAGGAGGGAAAGGTTACCAGTGGAGTACCCCAGGGATCTGTACTTGGACAAATGCAGGATTATCCTTGCAAAGTACTAAGGATCAAATGGGGTTTGAGGTTACCATAAGTTAATAAATGACCAGACGAGATGGCCCAAGTGGTTCTTATTTGCCGTCAAATTCTATGTTCTACGTTCTACGGGGTGTAAATGTCATGTGATCAACTATTCTTCAGTTATGTGATGCCCTGATTGGCCCGGTGCACCATGCTGTTTCCGAACCTCTGGTTAAATAATCAGATTGAGCCATGTGTTTCCATGCCCTTTAAATTATATTTTACTAATTAAAGAAGGGATAAATGATTTCAGAATTGAAGTGGGAACAAGCTAGTGGCCTAAAATCATAAATTACTCCATGGTCCTTGGAAGACTTGTCCGCCTGTAGCACGGAGTCGTTATCCCTTAGTGTTGTACCGCAATGTTTTTGTTATTTTCTTATATTGAATCTTTACTTATTTACTGGCTACTATCTCCAGGCCAATACTTTGACTACAATATCTTTTCAACTTGTGTTGTTGCTATTTTGTTACATTTCCAATTTTCAGAGCTGATTCCCATAATATATTTCATTTTACAGATCGTCAATGGATATTTTGTGCATTATTTTGCCCCTGCCAGCCTCAAACGGATGCCCAAGAATGTGATGTTTGTCATTGATCGCAGTGGGTCAATGTACGGGAATAAAATTAAACAGGTAATGACGATATGATGGACAATTTGCTAAATATAAATATGATTATGAATATTATGACCAGTATTATCTTTTATTTATAGCCGACCAGCATATTCCATGAAGGGCTATATGTGTTCTGGCTTTCCCAGGTCAGATTCTTGTTTTGACACAGAAATATTAATAAGATACATGTCTGGGACATTTGTTCTCAACCAGAACCTTGGAGAGGGTCCAGAAACCCTATGGGCCTGATTCATTAAGGCATATGTCTGCCGATATTATGCATATCGTGCACAAAATCACTGTGCATGCCCAGAAGTGGGCCATACGCAATTAAACGCAGCAACGTTCAATGCATCTATGTACGCAAAGGACACTTACTACAACCCACAATCTCTGGGAGTGAATGGGGTGGGGGAAGTGGCGTTTGGACGTAGTCATTGTACAGTAAGGGCGCGCCAAACTTGAGGCCGCACAGCTACTTCCGAGTTAAGCTCTGGCCATCACAAAGTTGCTTGTTTTTCTCCTGTATCTCTTGCTCCAGCTACAGGGCTAATCTAAGTCCTGAGTACTAGTGATGACAGTCACATATGCATGCTATAACATGTGCTTGAAATCAGGAACAACTGTGAAAATGTATTTTATGTTGAGTAGACATTAAGATCATCCTAACAAATGTATTTCATGGAAACTGTTTTGCAATTCATGCTTATGTTATTGACAGGTGACATTAATTCAATAGTTATTTTTTTCTTCTGTGTGTTATTTTATGAATGTATATTCCACATAGGCAATGGACGCATCCGGCAGGGTCTTGTGCCGTAGAGTAGAGCAGACCTGCTGTTTATAATGTCACACACAGAAATGTCCACTGTTCAAACTAAAACAAAATGTTAAAGATACTAAAAAAAAGTAGCTATTGAAGCTCGAACACACAACATTTTATAGTTACTTTAAACATGTTTAGAAACCTCTCATGCAAATAAAGGAACTCAAACTGCTAACTGCAAATGCAAGACAAAAATTTCGAACCACAAAATAAAACCAGCTGAAAACACTTATGAGGCCGTCAAACCGGCCAAATCTGATTTAATTTTAAACTTCTTCGATTATTTGAGCACTTTTAATTTTTACATACACATTGTAAGGGGTCATTTACAAGAAAAATAGGGAGGCAGTATTCACCTACATAGGGGTATGTATCAATCCCTCCTTTTGGCTCTTTGTGTTGTGTTCACTAATTGGCTGCTTCTGTTGTGTATAGGAATTTAAGGAATTTGACACCCATAGTGGTACTAAGGGATACATTTTATGGAGCGCTATACTTACGAAATTTGGGGTTGTCATTCTATGGAATGGTAAATAGAGATAGATACTGATACCGTTTGTGACAACCTATCATAGCTTACAGCACATTACTTCTTCAGTTCCATTCCCTTTATCCCCTTGTACCACTTAATCCTGGCCAGAAAGAACTTTTATCATAAATAAATGCATAGACCCTGACACCAGTCCAGCCAATGCCAAAGGTCCAGTGAAAACAGAGTATATAACTCACATATATTGATTGTGTTCTGTTTTACATTTAGACGCATGAAGCCTTCATAAAAATACTTGAGGATGTGCCCACAGAAGACACGTTTGGAATTGTATTATTTGATGATAAAATAGACATTTGGAAGAGGGAGCTTGTGAAAGCCACTCCAAGCAACATAAAAATGGCAAAGACGTTTGTATCGAGCCTCAATGCAAGAGGAGGTAAATCATGGCCACTTTACTACGAAATTACCGGGAACCTATCTCATTTTGTAAAACACCAGGGACAAATTGCAACTATAATTCAGATGAAGGCTCTGTTAATTTCAAAGCTTATGCTTTCAAGTTTATGCTTAGGACACGTAGTGTAGTTCAGTAGTCAGACAGTAGAGGTCAGCAGTGCGTAATGTATCGGAATAGAATCATGCAGTGTGAGTATGAAGACTAAATGGATACTTAAGAATTTGTCTGACTCCAAATCCATGATTACCATTTGTGCTGTGATGTGAGTTTTTTTATTTACACATATACATTGATTTAGTTTTATGCTGCCAATGTGACCGTTTTAGAACATCCATTTTATGTATTGTAATAAATTAAACTAGTTGTAATGTATTATTGCCAAATAAAATATTGGTTTTGAAGTGTCTCTTGTTGGACAACCCAGGTCTAGAGAATAGTGGTAGATTTGGATGTATATTTGTAAGTTACTTGATATAATTACAGCTGCAGAAACATAAGGTATTATCTTTATGTCATTGTATTCAGTCTTCCTCTTATATTTCCTCTGCAGGTACAGATATAAATAAAGCTTTAATTAAGGCAGCAGAAATGCTCAAAGCAGCCGCTAATAATAGTACGTTGCCTGCAGTCAGAACGTCATTAATAATATTCCTATCAGATGGAGATCCAACATCTGGTAAGTTGTTTTTGACGTAAATGTTGTTATTGGAAAGAATAACTGTCGCACTAGAATGAATTCAATAAAGGGATTTACTCCTGATCATCTCCCCTTTGAATTAGCAATAATATCTTTAATCGAAATTCAACTTTGGGAGGTGCAACCATTTAAATTCATGAAGGAAAGAAGAAGAAAAGAAAAGTGTTTATTCTAAAATTGGGCACTGATCCTAATAATATCTAAACATCCTTATGCTCCAATTGTACAGCACATTTATCATACTTTTCGACAATTAGATAAAATTAATAATCTTTATTGATGCATCAAAAATAATAATAATAACAATAATAATAATAATAATAAATAAAATAAATTCAAGTTACCAGCGAAATTTACTAAAATTGTGTATATGTGTGTAGTGTGTTACAATTACACACTGGGAGCCATAAATAGATATATGAAAAGACAGTTTAATATGATGAATCCTCTCATTCAAATATTTCTCATATGAAATGTGACACTCAGTATTTTTAATTTTATTTATTTATTTATTTGGATTATCATAGCGTAAATTACCAAATTGCCTCCCACACAGTGGTCAGTAATATACTGTTCTACGTGATATCTGCTTATACCACTAAGAAGCTCTATGCGATGGACATGAATATAGTGTCCTTCTGAACAAAGTAATATCGATACCCTAACCAAGAAATCTTTTATTTAAAATTAATATTTTGGATAATTATATTATACAAGTTAACCCGTGCATGATACTCATGCATTCTAGTCAAATCAAGCTACTTAAGGTCTTAAAAAGGTTCTTGTCATGCATTTGGACCTAGCCCAGGCCTCCTCAGGGGAAGAGCGTTACTTCCTGACGCAAGCGGCCTTTTTAATGTGTGTTCATGAGGTAAAATTACCTCACGAAAATGAGTTTGACCCCTCAACTCGTAAATTTAGCCTTTACTACCCCTCCCACGGGGGGAAGGGGGGATGATGGAAGTTAACTGACTTGACTATTCTAATTTTTTTGTCAAATAATGTCAGTATACCAAATTTCAGGTCAATTGGATGAGCCCTTTCTGAGAAAATAGTTTTTTCCACACACACACACACACTAACGCACGCCTCTACACATGTGTGTTCATGAGGTAAAATTACCTCACGAAAATGAGTTTGAGCCCTACCAAATTTCAGCCCTTTTTGAATTTTTTTTCCCCACACACACTAAGAATTTAGTAGGTCAGTGTATAACTCCGCCTAGCACACACAAACAGACAGATGCCACTAAGCATTTATATATTAGATTGATACTATAATTAAAATATAATTACTCAAACTATTTTAATTTCCTTTTACACTAAGCCCTGACTGAATCTAATGCACATTCTTAATATATTATATATAAATGTGATCACTTATTTTCTATAGATATTAATAAATAAAAACATTAAGAACACTGAGTATCACATTTGATATGAGCAATCAGAGGATTCATCATATTAAATGCTCTTTTCATATATCCATTTATGGCTCTCAGTGTGTAATTGTAACACACTACACACATATACACAATTTTAGTACATTTTGCTGGTGACTTGATTTTATTATTATTATTTTTTTATGTATCAATAAAGATTATTAATTTTAACTAATTATCGAAACTATGGGAAATGTGCTGCAGAATTGGACCATAATATTATTTAGATAATATTAAGATCGGTGCACCATTTTAGAATAAACACTTTTCTTTTCTTCTTCTTTCCTTCATAAATGTTGTTATTGTAAACTGCGACAATGCTTAAAGGATAATGCAATCGGCAGCATGGCGGCACAGTGGTGTTTGTGTGGTAGGTTAATTGGCTTCTGACATTGATTGCTCCATTGAAGCAAGGAGTAATGAGAATGAATAAAATATTCTGTAAATAATATAATATAATATAATGTAATATAATGTAATATATAATATAATGTGAAGCGATGCATAATCTATAAGCTCTATAAAAAAAATATTAATAATAATTATAATAGCTCTACTGTACTATCTGGAGAGCTCAGTTGTGTGGTCCAGGGTAACAGGAAAAAGCAATGTTGCCTGATGGTATAAATACATGCCTGAAAACAAAACTTTAAAGTCATATGAAGGTGAAAAGTCCCTTTAATCAATTATGTTGATATTTCTTCCACAGTGTGTCACTAAAGACTTTGCTATTTGTTCAGTCCAGCGATTTCAGGTAATAATAAACGAGAGATAACAAGTGTTTCACATTGCGCTGACTGCTTTAAATTATGTAGGTACAGTGTAGGGCACATACCAGCTCTACACGTGATTTGCTGGGGTGATCGGACTGCCCACAGAAATTTAGTGACACATGGACAACTGGGACATAGAGCACCTCTTACCCTCACTATTATTTTACAGGTATTACTGACCACAACCAAATAATACGCAACGTGAAAGAATCTCTTGGCGGACTGGCTACTTTATACTGCCTGGGTTTTGGTAACGATGTTGATTATAACCTTTTGGAGAAACTGGCCCTAGAGAATGGGGGATTGGCTCGTCGCATCTATGAGGACTCAGACTCTGCATTACAGTTACAGGTAGCAGTTGGTGCCATAAATTCACTCCTGCCCATGCCAAGTTTATTATTCCAATACACAGAGTTTACATAACTTGTGTGTATGTGTACTCCTGTGTCCATTATTCCCATGAGTATAACCTAAGATGAACACAATAATGCTTTTCCAGCCTGCTTCCCTTTACACAGATAATGATGTAAAACAGAATGTAATCATTTTATTCATGAATTAGTGTTTTGAAATGTCAAATCCAAAGTATGCTACCAATGGATCGAAACCAGTCCATACACAAACAGAGGAACTTTCATGGCCGAGGAACAGAAACTCACAACACAGGATCTTGATTGTAATAAGAAGCTGTTCTGTTTATTCAAATAAAAGTTACACTTCTTTATAGCACTCTGAAACTATTTATATATCTAAAATAATTAGAGCTATAAATCTGTCATTATATGTTTTTAGCCTTGCAGAGTAAATTTCGAGAGGCTTACATTGTTACATTGTTAATCTAAAATAAACTACTGCTGCTGGCGCCTCTCAAATCTTCTACTTTTAAACATTTATTTGAAGCTATCTTAAAGACACAATACACAATATTAAATGACTTCTATATTCTAATTTCTCAAAATATATGTGTTTGGATCGTAGATTTCCATAATTGTTTCCATGGACCAGTAAACATTTGTAGATTGTAAGCTCTCACAATATATCTTGTTTGTGCATGATCTGTTATCCTCATTGTCCCTGTCATTTCCTAGCCTATTTTTTTCTGTGTGTTATGTACTGTGTTCTGTTAATTACATCCATCCATTGTATTACAATGCTCAACTGTATCTATGTTTATTGCCTTCATATTTGTCATATACAGTATATGTGATTATGTCAGGCGCTACGGAATCCGTGGCGACATATAAATAAATGTTGATGATGATTTGTAAGCACCAGGAGAATGTTCGGATACTATCATCACGGCCTGTCGGATGAGTTGCAGTGTGGCACTGTATGTTATATTGCATGAAGGGTACTTTATTCCATATGTATGGTGCGTAAAACAATTTGTGCAGAATTTACAGATGAAAATTTCTTCTGCCAAATACTCCCCTTTTACCTTTCAGGGCTTCTATAACGAAGTGGCATACCCAATGCTTTTGGACATTAACCTCCAATATTTGGATAATTCGGTGGAGGCTCTGACCCAGAGCAGCTTCAGACATTATTACCAGGGCTCTGAAATAATCGTTGCTGGGCGTATAGCCAGTGCTAATTTGGTGACTCTTAAAGCGCAAGTCACTGGACAAGGGGTGAGTGTTTGGTTTTCAGTTGTTGTATCATTTAAAGAGTTTTATGCAGTGATGCAGTGTGAGGTATGAAATTTACATATATACCCACGGCTGGTGAGCCATTGGTGGTCAAGCACTGGCTTACATAACAACCTCTCAAGTGTATTTGGCACTTTATGGAGAACAACTCTTTTTGCAGAATGTTGTTGGCATTTATGCAAAGACAAACTGGGATCGTTAATATGCAAAATTGCGTACTATTGCGCTGGCCCAGACATTAGGGTACAAAGGTGTGAAGATAGGTCAGAGCCCTTTCTACTTTCCGACTTAGACTCCACCTTATTAAATTGAACATTTTCTTATTTTTTATTTGCAATAAACGTTTTTAAGATATTATATACAATGGGAATGTAGGAGAACAAGATAACTGTGTCTATTACAAATGGCATATTTCTGGAGTTTGTAATATTAAATACATTATTTAACCTGAGCTATACATCTATACTTGTCTACTCTCCCAGTTTGTCCAGGAGACTCCGGAATTTCAATAGGTCATCCTCCCGCATCCTGCCCATTCCCTAGTGAAGTAGGCAGGATGGGGGCCTCAATGACGCGTTTTGCAGTAAATTACGTTATGTGAAATTGCAGGATGAAAATGCAGCCAAGCCTTTCGCTCACTTGCTATTTGACCTTCCCACCTATACAGGGTCAGAGGCATCTTGTGCACATATAGCACCTTAATGATTACAAAAGTTAACGCCCCATCCACTCACAACTATCATTTATTCCCCACATGGACTCTATATCTAAATCATGTTACATACATCTAAAGAGCATTTCCAGAATACGCACTTATCTCACACAAGACACTGCAAAAACCTTAATTCATGCTCTCATCATCTCCCGCATCGACTATTGCAATTCCCTCCTTACTGGTCTTCCCAAAGTCAGACTTGAACCCCTACAATCTATTTTGCTCGAAACGGGTAGATTGATTTTCCTTACAAACCGTTCTTTCTCTGCTGAGTCACTCTGTCAGTCTCTACATTGGTTGCCTGTATTTCAACGAATCCAATATAAAACTCTTCGACTAACATACAAGGCCGTCAACAAAATTGCACTGATTGCTTCTCACTTATCTAAAAATATCTCCCAACGTGACACCTCCGTTCTGCACAAGATCTGCGTCTCCCTTCCACTCTCATCACATCCTCCCATTCCCGGTTACAGGACTTTTTTCGGGCTGCACCCACTTTGTGGAATTTCCTCCCTCGCACAGTAAGACTTTCCTCTAGTCTCCAAACCTTCAAGCGTTCTCTGAAAACTCACCTCTTCAGGCAAGCTTATGATATTCCTCAACCACCATCTTAATCTCCCTAGGTTACCCTATTACCACCCTCTACACAGCTAACACAAGACAACAACACTCTGACCAACACTGCTGTGTGTCTGATCACACAGCCCACTCAGTACTTTTACCTTTGCATTCTAGCTTGTCCAGTGTGCAATATGATGTAGCACGTGCCCTTGTGTTTCTAACTCCCATTGTCCCATAGATTTTTCTTGCGAGCAGGGTTCTCTTACCTCTCTGCCTGTATGTATTACCCAGTATTGTTTTATTAATGTTTGTTCCCAATTTTAAAGTGCTACGGAATTTGCTGGTGCTATATAAATAAATGTTGATGATGATCCACACTGGGATTGTCAGTATTATTACACATTTTAAGTAGTTATTAATAATTACCTTAACTAAATTATTTTCATTAGGTGGATGCGCCGTTCTCAAAGAAAGTGAGAACTCGCATACAGGAAAAGGACGAGGCGGCCGGAGAGCAAAGTTATATCTTTGGAGACTTTACGGAGAGACTGTGGGCTTACCTGACCATAGAGCAGCTGCTGACACAACAGTGAGTATTGTACAGTGGTCATTTAATCGCACTGATCTGATTTTCTATATATTTTTTATTTGTATTTGCTTAGAAAAAATATTAGTGGATGACTGTGTAATATTCCCATTGCAGGGTTTTTCTAGCTTCTATAAAGGTTTTACTAAAGGTGCAGAGAGTCTGCTGACCAATTAAGTTACTTTTAATAACAGGGTTGGGCCCAGAAAGACTTAAGATACTGATCAATATTTCATTGGGATATATTTTACATGTTGATGATCACAGTATCTGACCAAGTTTACATTATGTAGTCTGGACCCAATTTGTCCTGTAGGATACAGCCATGGGTTACCCTGCTTACTAAGTTTGGATGTCCTACAAAGGCATTGTTATCTCTCTCCTAAACCCCTTCTCTCCTCTCAAATCCTTCATCTCAATCCTAACTATTTGTGATACTCTTCACACAATACATCATCATAGAAGGTGTGGTGGGGATGATGGGGGCTTCATATTTCGCATTTCGTAGTTAGGTAAGAAAATGGAAAAAAATAAATAAATAACTCATACATCTTTTTCTGTCCCTGGATGACACCAAGACCACAATCCATGCTCTTGTCATCTCCTGCTTTAATTGTTCCAATCTTCTCCTCTCTTGCTTGCTTGACAAATGTTTGTCCCCCTTGAAATCTGCGCTGAATGCGGAATCGCTGCAAATCTTCCTCTCCTGACGTTCCTCTTCCACTATACATCTTTGCAAAACCCTGCATTGGCTCCTCATTCCCTCCAGAGTACAATTCTAGTTGATTAACCTCGTTTATAAAGCCCTCTTTAAGACCTCCCACTCTTACATCTCCGACCTTACTCACCCGCTACTTTCTGTCAATGATCTTCGCCTCTCCTCCACCTATCACCAATTCATACTCCCGCCTTTAGGACATTTCCAGCGCTGCTCTCCACATTTGAAACGTCCTGCCCCGCTCAATCAGACTAGCCCCCAATTTAGAATCTTTCAAACACTCCAAAACTCACCTTTTCACACTTGCCTACCTAGCTCCATCTTAAGACAATTCCCTCCACACTCTTCCTGCCCTTTTGACTCCACCTCATTCGTCTTGGTTTACTACCCTAATTCTCTTAATGTTACCTCACGCGTTTCACCCTCTCTACCTCGTATCTCCTAATCCTCTCTGTAATGTTCCCTTGGTTCTGGTTGTGTCTTCTTATGTAGTTGCTTTCTCTATAGTCTCTTGTATTGATTTTTACTGATATAAATAAATTAACATAATGATGATGAACCCAGGCAAGCTAGTCCTGCAAGTTCCTGGATAGCTTTGTGAACTTAGCATTAAAATCACAGCAAAAACATTATCTGTATTGTTTGGGAAAACCTTAAGTATTAGGGTGAACCAGAATCTTTCTAGCAAAAAAAATATTAGTATTTCTCTGAATTCTGCACTAAATCCTGGATCCAGTTTATCCCTATTGCAAAGTAACTACAACAAAAAAAAATCATTACATTAGTCCAGTGTAATTATATAAAAATACATATTTGTAATAATCTTATTCTACAGGGTCAACAGAGTAGAAATTACTTTTCTAACCCTGTGTTCTGGTTTTGGATGTGGCTTTGGTTCTAAACATGCGCTCGTGTTATAGTTTTGTAACAGGTTTTGTCAAAAAATCGTGATAGGTTTTGGTTTTGGATCTGGACTTAATAAAAAACTGTGCAAAATAGGTAACATAATGTCACTTTGAGCTGTTTTTGCTCCTATATTACTATTTATAGCATTAAGATTCTTTTTCAGTCATTTCCAGGCTATTTTCTAATGATCCCTTCACAACTGTCCCAGTTTTCAACAATTTTGGCCGAAGTCTGCACTTGGAATTTTGTAATCTTGCCCTCATTGCATTTGCTTTCTCCCATCCAATTCCAAAATTAATTGACCAGTCTATACAGTGCACTACCTCCATCACTTAGTGTAAATTGTCAGCCATCATATCTCCATCTCTACATGAGCTCTTTCCCAGGGCCAAAATCTGTCCTCTTAATTTCTCAGAATGTGGACTTCAATTGCATTATTTAGACAGGTTTTGGGCACCAGGTCTGCAACAATGTGAGTATTGTGCATACTTACATGTAAGGGAAGAGCAACTGTTGGCCTATCTTAACTGTCTGTTTTACATATTTCTTACACTTCACCAATAGAACATAAAAATTTTATTTATATACTTTCCATATTTAGGTACATAGTTTTTGGGGACCACCTCCGCTGTAAGACTTGAGCAGTCCCCTTCACCCCAGGGTTTGATGAAGCTTTCCCCGGGGTACTGGTTCTTCAGCCCTCCCCATAAATATATACGAGTTCCATGGTTTAATTTGGCAGGACAGCATTACGGTACAGAGCATATAAGTAAAACAAGGTTAGGAAAGCCCTGCTCTTGGCTACCTATGAATACTCTGGCCATCAAAAATGTATTGTGTGCACAGTCTTTGAAGTTTTTTAATATGGGTGCAGGCCACCTTCGTCTCTCAGCATCATCAATTATTTATATAGTGACAGCAAATTACGTAGCTCTTTACAATTAGGTATCTTATATCTATATTTCTCTAAATGTCTACAGATTTTCTCTGTCCATCTAATGACCTCTGATTGTTACTTTCATTTTACTCTCTGTGATGCATGTTGTGTAATGTACCTAATTTGGTGTATGCGTAGCGTTTCAACATTTTTATCTCTAGCACCTTGCACTGAAGTTTTTTTTGCTTTTTATTTTAACCAATGGGCTTGCTACAGTTATATGTACAAATATATATATATTATAAGCAAATAAGAGATATATCTGGTGCTGATCACCACAGCGTAACCACTTTAAAATAATAAAATGGAGTATGTATATATATACAATGTATAACAAATAATATCAGTCCCGTATCCACAGTACATAAAAAAATCACTTGACTCCTGTAAGAGTGGCAGCCTCAATAGCCTGACGCCAGATGGTTAATCCGGACGGAATGGAATTGCTGCAATAGAAGAACAAGCAGGGCGCCTGTCAGTGATATATCAAATATACAACGTGGAATAGAGCAATAACATGCGTACCGTGAGGTAAACAACGATGGGTCTTTTTAGAAGATAATGGAGTAGTCTTTGCTGTACTTGTAGTCCTCCAGATCTCCACCAATCAGTACAAAAATGCGGAAAAAGCAAACATAGTGTAACTCTGTAGTATTCTCAATAAGGGCAATATCACCAAAAACCCACAATCCTATGGGGTGTGTGGGATTGGTATCCCAAGATTGCCAATTAAATGACACCCATATAAGTGCAAAAGAAAAAACGTCTAAATCTGCGTACCAGATATATGGAATGTCCCACTTCTGGAGAATATTAAAACATGAGCAACACCAATGATTTCACAGTCACAACCTCATCCAGATGGCGAAAATGCATAAGATTAAAAAAAGGAAGATATTTTGGTATGCATATAAAAATTTTAATAAAATGTAATAAAAGCACTCACATGAGGTACTGGAAAACACACTGGATACAGCTCAACACGTTTCGTCTTGCACAACTCAAGACTTCATCAGGAGCATAAGATATACATGTACACCATATTGAAGCTATTTATAACACAGCCACGCTAATTAGCACATGCGCGGTGACCGCCACTCATCGCGCATGCGCAGACCATAGAAATAGCTTTATTACTAAAATAAAGAACAAACAGACAAACACGGAAGTGATCCTCTGACTACGTAAATGATCAATTGAATAAAATGAAATGGGGAAGGTCCCCCAAGTTGTATAACTACCTTTTTTAGTATTATGCGAACCCACGCCATCCCACGTTGTCTACAACAGAACCACACCAGAACAGCGCAAATCCGCCAGCGCGCATGTGCCAAAGGTCAAAATAACTTTATTGATATAGTTATACAAAAAAACACTAACATAAAACATAAACAGATGGATAAATATAATGAATAAAATATATAATTCAATGTCATTATTAGACCACAATTACTTTAGATCCTACCTATTATAATTATAACCTATTATGTGGGATGCATTTTTGCCATCTGGATGAGGTTGTGACTGTGAAGTCATTGGTGTTGCTCATGTTTTAATATTCTCCAGAAGTGGGACATTCCATGATATCTGGTACGCAGATTTAGACGTTTTTTCTTTTGCACTTATATGGGTGTCATTTAATTGGCAATCTTGGGATACCAATCCCACACACCCCATAGGATTGTGGGTTTTTGGTGATATTGCCCTTATTAAGAATACTACAGAGTTACACTATGTTTGCTTTTTCCGCATTTTTGTACTGATTGGTGGAGATCTGGAGGACTACAAGTACAGCAAAGACTACTCCATTATCTTCTAAAAAGACCCATCGTTGTTTACCTCACGGTACGCATGTTATTGCTCTATTCCACGTTGTATATTTGATATATCACTGAGAGGCGCCCTGCTTGTCCTTCTGTTGCAGCAAATATATATATATATATATATATATATATATATATATATCATCATCATCATCATTTATTTATATAGCGCCACTAATTCTGCAGCGCTCTACAGAGAACTCACTCACATCAGTCCCTGCCCCATTGGGGTTTACAGTCTAAATTCCCTAACACATACACACACACACACACACACACTAGGGTCAATTTGTTAGCAGCCAATTAACCTACCAGTATGTTTTAGGAGTGTGGGAGGAAACCTTTTACAAAGAAAAATCCTGGAAATGATGTTTTGCCTCGTATTAAGAACCGAATTTGGTGCTCAAAACCGAGCCATGACTTGTTTTCACTCGGATCCCCAACGTCGGATCTTGTCGGATTTCACAAAATCCGAACCGCACATCTCTAGTAGGAATATTAAATTCATCAGGCAATGATGAGTCTGTAGAATTGACCATAGACATTCAGTAATATTCTATATCTCTCCTGCAGAATATCAGTGGAGGGTGAAGAAAAACACCGGATCACAGAGAAAGCCCTAAATCTATCCCTGAAGTATAACTTTGTGACGCCATTAACCTCAATGGTTGTTACACCACCTGAGGAAGATGATAAAAATAAGCAACTTGTGGCCAATAAACCGCGTGAAGGCGGTAAGTCTGCGCTCTTCTGTCATGTGAATAGTATTGGTTAAAGGGTCACATGGTGCAAACACTTCAATGATCTGTAACTTAACAGCAACCAAACTGATATTTGGTACTAATAGTGTAAGTTGCACAAGACTGATTACGTCAATGATTTGTAGAATGAGCACAATTCAGGGATGTGCCGGTGTTTAGACCACACGTGGCATCTGTAACAGACCAACGTTCTACTCTAAATCGCAGTGTTAAAATAAAGCTGTCCAGTATTTGTGTGCTACATGCAGGGTCAGACACAGCCAAACATTGTAAATTATTTCTCTGTATGTGAATGTTACGATTCGAGATGGGCTAAATAATCCACCATGTTTTGCCATTTTTATTTTGGTTGTTTTGGGCTTATTGAAACAATTGGTAGAACAATAAAAGTGTCGGTACAGTGGGCAATCTGACCAGTTTTTAAATGATCTAATTGGCTGACAAAACTGTAACATGTGAATATATTTACTGATATTATTTGATTAATGGAATATATCGATGATGTTTCCATACAATAAACTCAATATAAAAACAGTAAAAAATTTAAAACAATTTACATTATAAACAGCAACTAAAAAAATCTGAAAACATATCTGGAAACGGCCTCTTGTGCTGAACAAGGGCTAAATGATTTGCTTGTTGATTAGGAGTATTGGTTAAATATAACAAAACTGTTAATGTATATCCTCAGGAAGGTCCATATTAAAAATAACACACTTATGGTTCTTTGTTTTATATTTCTTTGCAGATCACAAAGATTCCCACTTAATTGGTATGTTTCATATTAACGTTCTGTAAAATATGCTTATTGTAGACCTATGTTACATTATAACTTGCACAAACCAATGTGCATTCCTTATCCCGAGGTTCGTCCTTTTCAGGGGCCACAGATGTGGCAATCATCTGAAAATGACCAAACTTAGCACATTTATAAATAGCAGGTGGCCACTTGATTTCTTATAATGCAAATGTAATATCTATTTATTGATTACCTGGCCATCGAACCCATGGACAGTGAGGTTAACCACTGTGCCACCGTGCTGCCAATATAGAGTTCGTGGTATGTAACTGAAGAACAGAAATATTTGTTTCTATTTTTACAATATCTATATCGTAAAGATGCAAACATCCACTAGAAACAAATACTGATTATAGTTGTGCATTGCTAGGCTTCCTGATGAAGCTCTTTGGATCTAATATCTCATATAATTTGACAATAAGGCTAGCAACACAAGCACACTTTGAGAACCCATTTGGTTTAGCTCCCTGTAATCTCTTCTTCATGTCTTTAGTGATTAAAAGTGAAGGTTGCATATATTTACATTCTATTAATTGTGACTCTCAATATTCATCAATCATTCTGCAAGTCTTTTCTCATTAATATTGTTATACATATATATTTAAAATTAGGCTTTGAATCATGAAGCCTTTTTGCGGTGCACACTCATCGTACTCAATGTAAGGCTATCGAAAGACACTGCAGGAGGCCGCTCTTAGCAGAAATAACTAAATGGCGAAATAGGAACTGGGTATACATGGCAAACATCACAAACTCTATCACTCTATGTAAATGATGTGATTACAGATGGGACACATAATCCAGCAGGTTTTGTAACAGGATTTTAAAGTTAAAGGCGATATCTAGAATACAGAGGGAGGTGCGCCATAGGACTGGAAAACTGACATTGAAAAATACTAGCCAGCATAAATAGTGCAGAATTTGTATTACTATAAATAAATTCTATTTATTAAAACATCAATTGACAAAAATGCAGACAATAACAGATATTAAAAAAGATTTTTTTCTTCTCCGGTGATTATAATCACAACATTGTGCTCAAAATATCTCTTTACAAGTATTTATTCTGTTAGAACAAGGACTAAATGGATGCAAGTTGATCGGGGCATATTGGTTAAAAATAACTAATTAGCGATCTAGGCTGTGGACAATTCATACCCTCATGAAGATTCATATTAAAAATAACACACTTATTGGTTCTGTATTTTATATGTATTTGCAGATCACCATCCAGTTGGTCACGGTATGTATCCTATTAATGTTCAGTAAAATATGACTATTGTTGACCTATGTTACGCTATAACTGCACTCCTTGGCCAACAACATTTCTGTCCTGGGTTTCGGCCTTGTTTGGGGGGGGCGGGGGGGGCCACAAACTTGCTGATTATCTGACATTTTTGTTGAAAACAACCAAACTTTGCGCATTTATAATTACCTTTAGCCAGGTAAAGGTATCGAAAAAATTGTACCAGTCCTCCCTCCTCTCTTAGGCAGATGACCACTTCATTTGGAATTTTGAGATCATTATAAATGCAGTGTCTATTTATGTATTTATATATTGCTTGTTTAATGCAAGGATACGTTCAATACATAGGTGGAATAAAAATGTCACAAAAGAACGCACATAATTAAATAAAAACTATAAAATTAATGTCACCTGTTAATAATAGTCCTTAATGACTAAACATTAAAAAATATAAAAAGGTTTGAGTTTCCCGCCTCCATGAAATACAGTTATTAGGATGTAATTAATGTCTACTGTACATAACATTTTTACAGTTGCTCCTGATTGCAAACACATGTTGTAGCTGTATACATAGTAGACTAGGTCTGTAGCTGGTGCAAGTGATACGACTGCAAATCTTGTACCTTAGAGATGCCCAAAGCTTGAAGTGAATGCTGCTCCTGCTTGGCACGCCTTTGCTTTACATTGAGTACATGCATCCGCCCACTCCTTTGCGCTCGAAGATGAATTGAATGTTGCTCTGGGAAAGTTTAGAGTTTTGGTTGCATCTTTGGTAAGAAAAGGGAGTATTCTGGTAATATTCCCAAGTTGTAGGTGACAAGTCTGCGAGATAGACTGTATGTGAGGAATAAAATAGAAGATGGAGGGACGGGTGACCACAAGTTATCACTAAGCCCCTGGAGAACGGATTATGCCCCCCGTAATATAGCACTATTTATAATATGTGGTAATTGTGAATGCGTATATTTTCTTAATGGGTGTGTAGCTTTTGTATTTCTTCAATATTACTGAGGAAATGGCACCAAATAAAATAAAACTAAACTAAATACAATAGTAAGCGCTAAACGTAAGTAATGTGCTATTCTGCAGAATGTGGTTATTAATGGTGACAGATATGATGAAAAATACAACTGTTGTTGAATTCTGTTTTTTACTGCATTTCTACTTATTCATTTTATTTTATTACTTAATTTATAGATGTATTGGATTATGATGAGGGTAAGTGTTTCTTTATATTACAGCTAAATGTCAGAAAATATTGGAAGGGCTCACAAGAGACTTTGAATTGAATTCTAGAGACTTTGTTATCTCGTCTATTGGACATTATCTTGTACCACCATTATGTCACCTGCCCCCTCTGACCTACAGATGGTACAGTCCTCTTGTAGCTCACTGGGATAGTCTGGTACGTCCAATGACAACCCATGCATGCAACTGGTGAACAGAAAATACGAATGGAAACTGCGCACGGTGCTTTGCGAGGCGCAAATTTTGAGCCACATATTCAAATTGCCCATTGTACGGCAAACATATTCATTCGTGAACATGAAAGTGGCTCAAAGAGTTTCAAGCATCTTTATTGAGGACTGTTTTAAAATTGAAATTATTATTTTTTTTTTGGTTGGATTTACTCATTGTATATTATAATATTATTACTACATATATTTATGTACAGTATATGAATAAAAAAAGCTAATTGTTATTGACAAGCTATTTCTGGCAAAAAAAACTCCAGTTAAAATATTTTGTTTGCAATTCATGACCAATCATTCCTCTATAAGACACGGTCCTTATTGGTAGATATTTGGCAGAGGAAAGTGAAATATTTGAAAACTGTTCCGCATTTGGGCACAGATGTTTGCATGCTTCACCCTGGGAGTTTGGCTTTAGCTGTACCCCACGGAACTCCCCTGCTTTTGTTTTGCCTGGAGTGTAAGAGATACCACAGAATATAATAAATGTACAGCTTTATTGTCCCTGCATTACATATAGAATATAAAGTGTGTGGAATGCAGAACAGATACAGTGTAGAATGGAACGGAACTCGAACATTGTATCTTCGGAACATTGTATCTTCGGAACATTGTATCTTCGGAACTTTGTATCTTCGGAACATTGTATCTTCGGAACATTGTATCTTCGGAACATTGTATCTTCGGAGCTTTGCCCCCACTGAGAAATAGCCGGTTCATCTGCGAAATTCCATTTGCTTGAAATTCTCCTGCAACTCTTCGCCAACTTTTGTTATGATGCTCTTGAACATTTTTCTGTATGAATGAATTTTGTATATTGAAGACAGACAAGATCCATGATCCTTTTGGTACTTAACATACTGTTTATTTTTTTTCTTACAGAATACCACTACGGTAAGAATATAAACCTTACTACTTCTTTCATATCTTTGATCCTTTTTAGGCACCCTTATACATTATTGAAAAAAAAGTAAATCTTTATTACGTTCATATATTAAGAATAACAGGATGCTGAATTTTAATAAATCAAACTGTTGTGAAACATTAAAGCTTTGAACATTTTAAAATGGGTAAGATCCCTCTCCTGGACTTGATTCAAAACTGCCATCAAACATATACAGCATATTTCTATTATTCATATATTGTATATGTTTATATATAATCAGCCTTTCTTCCAGATAGCTGCTAATATTTGTCTAATTCAGAGTAACTACTATTGATATACAATGTTTTCAGTTAAATTCTACCAGTTGCTACAAAGTTACAAAATGTAGTTCTGTGTTGTAATGAGAATTGGAGATCCCCATTATATAAGAAAATTAAATTAATTTTATAGATCTCCACGTTCACACAGTCAGTAATTAATATTGACAAGTAAGTGCCTTATTTTAATGCTGTGTAGCATCTTTTGCCGGTGCTGGGGTCATGTCGTAAGAGATGAAATGATGATGCTGACACCAGCAGAAATATATATATAAAGTTGCGGTAGGAAAGAAAATTCCTTTTGGATTTATAAAACAGTAAATGACAGATGTAAGGGAGTTTGTATTTCAGAACATTTTATATGGAAAATGCAACTTTCGCATCTATTAATTATACTGTCACTATTCTCTCTTGTATATTACACTTCATTACATTATATTGCTTATGAATAGGGTATTGTAGCTTCTATTTATACCTAATAATGTGAAGCTGGTTATACGCTCTCAATGGCTGTAAGTGCACTTTTGTAGCTTGATTTGTGATCCTGGTTGTGGAAAATTCATACCCCTATGAAGATTCATATTAAAAATAACATATTTATGTTTCTGTATTTTATATTTATTTGCAGATCACCATTCTCCAGTCCATCACGGTATGTTTCCTATTAACATTACATAAAATATGTTTATTGTTGACCTATGTTGCGCTATAACTGCACTCCTTGGCCAACAACATTTTCTGTCCTGGGTTTAGTCCTTGTTTGGGGAGATTATGGAAAGGAACAAGCTTGTTGTTTGTCTGCAATTTTAGGTGAAAACGACCAGACTTTGCACATTGATAATTACCTTCAGCCATTCCATCTCATAACGTGATTGTTAGGCAGAGAGAGGTATCATAAGATCATTGTGATTACTGATGGGAGGATAACGGAAGTTGTACCAGTCCTTCTGCCTCCCACAGGCAGGTGACCACTTCATTTAGTATTTTGAGATCATTATAAATACAGTGTCTATTTATATTTTTATACTTTCATTGTTTAATGTATGTGTGTTCACGTGGTCAGCTGTAGCCAACTGCCAGCAGCCTCCAGATCTATATATGGTCAGTTATACACTAGGGGGCACTGGCGCATTTTGTGGACTTTCCTTGCCTTCGCCTATTTCTGGATCACACCTAGGATAGATCTTGATCAGAGTGTACTCAAGGAACCCCTCTTTCTTGGCCTTGTATGATTCTACCCACAACCTGCTAGTGGGGAGGGGGCCCAATCCTAGGAGCTACTTGTGGCAATCCCCCAGCATAAACATCCAGGACCTCATCCATTACCAAATATTGTATCTTCAGAACTTTTCCCCCACTGCATAATAGCCGGTTCCTCTGTGAAATTTCATTAGCTTGAAATTCTTCCACAACTTAGCTAATCTCTAACCTTTGTTATGATGCTCTGGAACATTTTCCTGTATAAATGAATTTTGTATATTGAAGACAGACGTGATCCATGATCCTTTTGGTATTTAACGTACTGTTTATTGTTTATCTAGCAGGTTCAGACTACAGTTAGAACCTAAACCTTACTACTTCTTTCATATCTTTTACCCTTTTTAGTCATTTTTTTAGGCACCCTTATGAATTATAGATTTAATTATATTATGTTCACATAATAAGAATAACGGGATGTTGTAATTTAATGAATGAAACCATTGTGAAACATGAAAGCTTAAATTATTTTGAAATGAGTAGGATCCCTCTAAGGGTTTGATTCAAAACTGCTGTCAAACATATACAGTATCTCTCTATTATTCATTTATATTGTATATGTTTATATATAATCAGCCTTTCATCCAGATAGTTGTTAATATTTGTCTAATTCAGAATAACTACTATTGATATACAATGTTTTAAATTAAATTCTACCAGTTGCTACGAAGTTGCAAAATGTAGTTCTGTGTTGTAATGAGGATAGGAGATTCCCATTATGTAGGAAAATCAAATCAATTTTATAGACATCCACGTTCACACAGTCAATAATACATATTGACAGGTAAGCACCTTATTTTAAAGCTGTGTAGCTAAACAAAAGTATAGATCTGAAGATAGAAAATGATCTTAATTGCAAAATACTCTAATTTTTCTATTTTGATACTATTCTCTCTTGTATATTACACTTCATTACATTATATTGCTTAAGAATAGGGTATTGTAGCTCGTACTTATACCTAATAATGTGATCCTGGATATCCACGCTATCCGCGGCTGTAAGTGCACATTTTTTATTTGATTTGTGATCCAAGTTGTGGAAAATGAATACCCTCATAAAGATTCATATTAAAAATAACTCACTTATGGTTCTGTATTTTATATTTTTTTTTGCAGCTCTCCCTCCTTCAGGCGGTCGTGGTATGTTTCCTTTTAACGTTATGCAAAATATGTTTATTGTTGACCTATGTTGCGCTATAACTGTACTCCTTGGCCAACAACATTTTCTGTCCTGGGTTTCGTCCTTGTTTGGGGAGATTATGGGGTGGAACAAGCTTGTTGTTTGCCTGCAATTATAGGTGAAAACGACCAGACTTTGCACATTTATAATTACCTTCAGTCATTCCATCTCATAACTTGATTGTTAGGCAGAGAGAGGTATCATAAGAACATTGTGATTACTGATGGGAGGATCACGGAAGTTGTACCAGTCCTCCTGCCTCCCACAGGCAGGTGATCACTTAATTTGGTATTTTGAGATCAAATATAAATACAGTGTCTATTTATATATTTATATTTTCATTGTTTAATGTATGCGTGTTCACGTGGTCAGCTGTAGCCAACTGCCAGCAGCCTCCAGATCTATATATGGTCAGCTATACACTAGAGTGAACTGGCGCATTTTGTGGACTTTCCTTGTCTTCGCCCATTATTGGATCACTCCTAGGATAGATCTTGATCAGACTGTACTCAAGGAACCCCTTTTTCTTGGCCTAGAAGCCACGCGTAGCTATCCCCCAGCATAAGCATCCAGGACTTCATAATCAGTCTTTCTTCCAGATAGCTGTTAATATTTGCCTAATTCCAAGTAACTAGTTTTGATATACAATGTTTTCAGTGAAATTCTACCAGTTGTTACAAAGTTGGAAAATGTAGTTCTGTATAATAGAGCTGATAGAAGATCTCCATTATGTAGGAAAATCAAATAATTTTATATACACCCACGTTCACAAATTCAGCAATAAATATTGACAGGTAAGCGCTTTATTTTTTTTTTACACCAATAATTTTTATTACGTTTTTAAAAGTTAGGAAGGGAGGGGTACAGAAATAGAAAAGGGGGGTAGGAAGGGAATACATAATGGGAAGCAGACATAACAATGTATGTCACACCAAAACATGTCAACAATATCTTATCAAGTTGGGAGAAGAGACAAAGTTAAGGCTAAGCTCGGGGTTGGAGATAGATCTGGGGGGGGGTCGGAGTAAGAAGGTTATGTTTTTTTAGGGGGTAGTTTAATCTAGAACCTTCGCCATCAGTGATAAATTTGTGCCAAGCATCCACTTAACAATTGGGGAAGAAGGTGACATAGAATAAGGAGCATCTAGTGTCTCCATTTGAAAACTAGAGCGGATTGTCATAATAACTTTGTGAAGGGTAGGGGGTAGTGGCTGTTTCTATAGTTGCCCAGTTGCTAATACAATGTGGCCCCAAATATATCTGTATTGTTTGGGCAACTGATCCGGGTATAGGTGAAGAAGAGCAGTAAAAGGTGTTGGGGTTAAGGATATAGAAGTAACTTTCCGCGCAAGATCGAATACCTCATGCTATAAAGGCTGAATAATAGGGCATGACCAAAACACATGTATGAGATCCCCTACACCTCCACAATTGCACCAACATAATTTAGATTGGTTAGGCTATAATTTCTGGAGACGAGCTGGGGGTAAGGTAAGTACGATATAACAATTTATATAACATTTCCACATGATTGGTACAGTTAATACAGAAGACAAATTGCTACATATAATTTCCCACTGAGCTGGGTGAAAGGCAGGTATTGAGATCCATTTCCCACTTAGTTTGGGAGGTGTGTTTAGGAATAGTAGATAAAGAAGAAAAGTGTTTATACCAGAAAGTAATTCCACCCTTATTGTTACCCTTAGTCAGTTTAAAGTAGAGAAGAGAAGGGGTGGGTGGAGTTGACCTTTCTGCCGTGAAGGACCCTGATCAAATGCCTCAGCCGCAAGCACTTATAAAAATCTTTAGATGAGTGGGCAAACGCATCCTGCAGCAGTACAAAAGAGCAGAGGCCCCCAGGGCCATACAGGTGCCCTAGGGATGAGAGACCCGCCTGGATCCAGCTAGTAATGTCAAAATCAGGAAGAAATGTAGACACCGTGAGGAGATAAATATTACTAGTTGGAAGGGTAAATTCTGTAGAGGAGCCCACGGTTCTGTCCCAAACTCTCAAAGTGTCCCCTATAGAGGCTAAAGGGTCATGCGGGTGAGGCATCAAATGTTTGGGGAGCCAAATCAAATCTGCAATTGGGCACGTATTGTATAGAGCCCTTTCCAAATCCATCCAGGGTTTATGGGAAGTCGGGAGAAACCAGTCTCTAATTTGAGATAGGATGCAAGCTACTTGATAGCTGGTCAGGTCAGGTCAGGTAAAGCTAAGCCCCCCTGTTTTTTGGACAAAGTCATACGGGCACAAGAAATACATAAGTTTGGGGAGAAGCATCATTTTAAAGGCCTCTACTCAACCCAGCCATGACACCTCAAATGTCAAATGTAGAGAGCTTATGGAGATGAGTTAATTATGGCGGATAATTGACTTCAAATATGTCTGAGAACTTCACAGGGACATGAATTCCTTAGTATGAAATCACTTTCACCTTCCATATATATTTAAATCTAGACTTCAAGCGAGCTAAAGCATCTGGCGATATATATGAAATGGCAATTCTTCAGTCTTTGTTGTATTAAGTTTCTAATATGAAGCCTGAGTAAGCGCCTTATTTTAATGCTGGATAGCTACACAAAAGTATAGATCCTTTGTTTATCTTGTAGTATGCTTTCTAAATTTCGCATTTACAATATCTAGACGTCTCAGAGTCAATTCCTCAGATTTATTTTCAAAATCCCTTGAATCAGAACAATTAGGTCCGATTCATAAAAATTCTCTATGTGGAATATCCGTGATTATAAAAGGGAGGTGTGCACTATCAAGGTGGGACACACTGTTTATAGCTGTCTTCTTTCTGTTTTTGCCAATGTCCAGCATACCATTATCTCTTACAGTAATTTAGATATCAAGAAAGTTGACCAGCTTTTTTTTATGATCTCAAAAGCTAATTTAAAATTGTAATTATTTACTTTCAATTTCAGGATAAAATTTTCAAAAAAACCTTCGGTCTCCTTCCCATTTTATCAAGCTATCATCTGTATTGCATAGCCACAATCCGTGTATTCTTGAAGATTGTCAATGAACACTATTTCCTTCTCCTACCAGTCTTAGTAAAGGATTGCATAGATCGGCGCACAGGTGGATCCCATGGCCGTCCCTTGTATCTGCAAAAACAAATTTGTCATGAAATAGAAAATATTTCTTTATGAAAACAAATTTCAAGAAATCTACTAGAAAGTTGTTCAATTCATTAGTATTGTCCATGCTCAAAAATAATTTGGTTGCTGCTACCCCACCTGCCTAATTATAGAGAAATTCTATGTCCCATATCGAACAATTCTCAAAATAAATTAGTTAATTCTTCTCAGGACAACAAAAGTAACCTATACATTGGAAGGTAGAGATATAAGTTATTTTCTGATAAATCTATCTGTGAATATGCTGGCTTGCTATATGAGACTTCATATGCTGGCTAATGTGTTTCTTTCTGGTGGTTGTGTTTTGTTTTCCTGTAGTTTAGTAATCCAGTGTAATGTAGAAATTCTTTAATTCTCCACTTAGAGGAATAGTAAATCCATTTTTGTTACTATGCCTTCTTTATATGCTGCTTCAGTGAGGTTGGTAAAGACAGATCATTAAGTTCTCTGACCACTTCCAACAAATATTATGTTTTTAGCCAAAAATAATAGTAAAATAGTAACTTGCACCGTTATATCTTCTATGCAGTGACTCCACCTTAGTCAGAATCGTGTGGCGCATTCATTGCGAAATGTCCACAGAGAGACTAAGGGAACTCTCTGTCTATCTCCTATCTATGACCACAGACACACACATCAAATAGCGGCACTTCAGGCTGATCTTTAAAGCCAAACCGGCACTTTTATTTCTAAAGATTGGGAACCACAAATTATTTTTACTTTTATATATAAGAAAAATGTTTTTCTATCAGAAGGGGTTGTTTTGCAATATGTACATAAAAAGGTCAAGTAAATAGTATATTAAACAGAATTGTCAATGCAATGAAATAAACACAATAGCAATATATATATATATATATATATATATATATATATATATATAAACAGTGTTTTATAGTACAGTGAGTGCCTCTCCCTTTTCTCACCTTCTAGGACTTATTAAATTAAGAAGAACCTCAGGCTCACTTATCACTATTTTCACCGGCTAAAGACTAGTTCTATGAGAAACCATATACCATTCTCTAGTTACACAGGCAGTATTCAATACGCATAAGCTGCTGACACACTTAAACTCGCGCAAACAGAAATCATGCAATAAAACGGTAATGCAGTAATAACACACAACTTGCAGTATCTTTCATCCAGGAAAATGTATATTTCTCACGAATATAACATCCAACACTCCATCTCCCTCACTTGATGTTTCTCAAAATGGAGGTAGAATCGGTGGCAAACAAAATGTTGGCTGCGCCCTCCTGCTAACTATGATGATGATGAAAATGATGAAACTTCACTGCTTTCTTTCAGAATATGTCACTCTTTAAACTTGCAGTTTACTCACTGAAATGCTTCTTCTTTGCATTTAAGTATTTCTTCTAGATGTCGCAGTCACAGAATCACTGGCTGTCTCTCCCTGCACTGTTACACTTGAAACTAAAACACAGTGCTGCAAAAGGGTTTTAAATCAATGTGTTCGGGTTTACCCAACAAGTCCAGCAAGTATATAAATCAATAAATAATCAGTACTTTTCCCAGAGTTGTCCAATATTTTGTTTTCAGCATAGCTCCTTTCAGCAATGGCGTCTGTCAGTCTCACCCACTCTTCTCCAAAGACTGTCTCCTCACACTCCTGAAATCTTTCTCCAGTCCCTTCTTCTCCTTCACTGAGTAATGAACCTCCTGGTTCTATAGAGCAGCTTTCTCCAATTCTCCCTCTCTCAGTGTCTCTGTCTCCTGTCACACAACCTCCTCTCAGCTCTCTCACTCCTCCTCTCTCTGTCTTCCCAGCTTCAAACACAGGTTTCAAACCCCTGATAGACTCTGCGTGTCTCTCTGAACTCTCTCACCCCAAGGCAGTCTGGGGGATGTAGTTTCCAAGCAGTCTCATTGTGCTCTATTTCACATGCGCTGCCTGCCTCTACACATACAGTATTTTTATATACAATTTTGTTTTTTAGCTTAATTAAACTTATTTAAATTAATAAGCTTTATTTTCTTTTGGCACTTGTTAATTATACAGATACCACTCTAGCTCATTATCTTTGCACTCCTTACTACCCCAATAGGGGCAATCATGGGCAGTTACCCCATTAATATATAGGCCAAGAGAAAACAAGCCATATCACAGCAAAAACACCTATTTTCTCCAGCAAAAGGAATTTTTGCCCTTTGATTTCAACTCCTGTGTTTTATACCTAATACCAATAGGCTGCTCCCCCAGGCAAAAATTTACCAGCCAGTCCATTATACTATGTATATAGACACCCTACAAATAAGATATATAGCAAATATTATATATACGTCCTCTTCTGAAAATTCTACAAATCATTCTGAAATACATGAAGGAGTTAGTGCAAGTCAAACTGTAGTGCAAAATGATTTAGTTAATCTAATAATCAGTATTCAGGTCTATATGAGGAATTTCGAGCAGTGTAACCCCCCCACCTGTCGTTGCCTATTCCCTATTCCCTCCCTCAGAGCCAATCGTTTAGATTAATGGTTAGGCGCTTATTGACTAATGGTATTATCTGTGTAAACGTCCCAAGGTGCACATGTAGTTTTGATGTCAATTCAAGTAAACATTTAGTGCTCCCATCTAATTGAAAATGACAATCTTAAAATTTGACGATCTTTATTGAGCCTAACTGGCTTTTATATGCAATCCCATCAAATATACAATACCAATATTTGGTATCATAATCCACATATACCACATGCATCCATAACATTACTTGTTAATCTTAAAACATAATCAACCAATATATCAAACTGGATCGTGCTTATAGAGTATTATAATCCATACAAAGAAGAAAATGTCAAATTCGATTGTGCTTAAAAAGTTAATATAGTCCATGAGACCATGTCTAAGAAAAAAAAGTTCAGCCAGATATCCAGCCAATAGCCACTCTCTTGTTAAAACAACTGTACAAATCAAAGAAAGTGGGTCCAATGGGGATAATAAAAGTACTTAATCTTGCCTTTAGAAGAATGGTCCTCTCATTCCCCTCATTGTTAGACACAATGAATGAGATCCCATTCGTTGTGGCTAACACCAGAAATGGAGGACATTTGCTGTGTAGGGGAATGGAGGACATTTGCTGTGTAGGGGAATGGAGGACATTTGCTGTGTAGGGGAATGGAGGACATTTGCTGTGTAGGGGAATGGAGGACATTTGCTGTGTAGGGGAATGGAGGACATTTGCTGTGTAGGGGAATGGAGGACATTTGCTGTGTAGGGGAATGGAGGACATTTGCTGTGTAGGGGAATGGAGGACATTTGCTGTGTAGAGGAATGGAGGATATTTGCTGTGTAGGGGAATGGAGGACATTTGTTGTGTAGAGGAATGGAGGATATTTGCTGTGTAGGGGAATGGAGGACATTTGCTGTGTAGGGGAATGGAGGACATTTGCTGTATAGAGGAATGGAGGACATTTGCTGTATAGAGGAATGGAGGACATTTGCTGTGTAGAGGAATGGAGGACATTTGCTGTGTAGAGGAATGGAGGACATTTGCTGCGTACAGGAATGGAGGACATTTGCTGTGTAAAGGAATGGAGGACATTTGCTGTGTAGAGGAATGGAGGACATTTGCTGTGTAGGGGAATGGAGGACATTTGCTGTGTAGGGGAATGGAGGACATTTGCTGTGTAGAGGAATAGAGGACATTTGCTGTGTAGAGGAATGGAGGACATTTGCTGTGTAGGGGAATGGAGGACATTTGCTGTGTAGGGGAATGGAGGACATTTGCTGTGTAGAGGAATGGAGGATATTTGCTGTGTAGGGGAATGGAGGACATTTGTTGTGTAGAGGAATGGAGGATATTTGCTGTGTAGGGGAATGGAGGACATTTGCTGTGTAGGGGAATGGAGGACATTTGCTGTATAGAGGAATGGAGGACATTTGCTGTATAGAGGAATGGAGGACATTTGCTGTGTAGAGGAATGGAGGACATTTGCTGTGTAGAGGAATGGAGGACATTTGCTGCGTACAGGAATGGAGGACATTTGCTGTGTAAAGGAATGGAGGACATTTGCTGTGTAGAGGAGTGGAGGACATTTGCTGTGTAGGGGAATGGAGGACATTTGCTGTGTAGGGGAATGGAGGACATTTGCTGTGTAGAGGAATGGAGGATATTTGCTGTGTAGAGGAATGGAGGATATTTGCTGTGTAGGGGAATGAAGGACATTTGCTGTGTAGGGGAATGGAGGATATTTGCTGTGTAGGGGAATGAAGGACATTCACTGTGTAGAGGAATGAAGGACATTTGTTGTGTAGAGGAATGGAGGACATTTTCTGTGTAGGGGAATGAAGGACATTTGTTGTGTAGAGGAATGGAGGACATTTGCTGTGTAGAGGAGTGGAGGACATTTGCTGTGTAGAGGAGTGGAGGACATTTGCTGTGTAGGGGAATGGAGGACATTTGCTGTGTAGGGGAATGAAGGACATTTGCTGTGTAGAGGAATGGAGGACATTTGCTGCGTAGAGGAATGGAGGATATTTGCTGTGTAGAGGAATGGAGGACATTTGTTGTGTAGAGGAATGGAGGACATTTGCTGCGTAGGGGAATGGAGGACATTTGCTGCGTAGAGGAATAGAGGACATTTGCTGTGTAGGGGAATCAAGGACATTTGCTGTGTAGAGGAATAGAGGACATTTGCTGTGTAGAGGAATGGAGGACATTTGCTGTGTAGAGGAATGGAGGACATTTGCTGTGTAGAGGAATAGAGGACATTTGCTGTGTAGAGGAATGGAGGACATTTGCTGTGTAGAGGAATAGAGGATATTTGCTGTGTAGAGGAATAGAGGACATTTGCTGTGTAGAGGAATGGAGGACATTTGCTGTGTAGAGGAATAGAGGACATTTGCTGTGTAGAGGAATGGAGGATATTTGCTGTGTAGAGGAATAGAGGACATTTGCTGTGTAGAGGAATGGAGGATATTTGCTGTGTAGAGGAATGGAGGACATTTGCTGTGTAGGGGAATGGAGGACATTTGCTGTGTAGAGGAATGGAGGACATTTGCTGTGTAGAGGAATGGAGGATATTTGCTGTGTAGAGGAATGGAGGACATTTGCTGTGTAGAGGAGTGGAGGACATTTGCTGTGTAGAGGAATGGAGGACATTTGCTGTGTAGGGGAATGGAGGACATTTGCTGTGTAGAGGAATGGAGGACATTTGCTGTGTAGAGGAATGGAGGACATTTGCTGTGTAGAGGAATGGAGGACATTTGCTGTGTAGAGGAATAGAGGACATTTGCTGTGTAGAGGAATGGAGGACATTTGCTGTGTAGAGGAATGGAGGACATTTGCTGTGTAGAGGAATGGAGGACATTTGCTGTGTAGAGGAATAGAGGATATTTGCTGTGTAGAGGAATGGAGGACATTTGCTGTGTAGAGGAATGGAGGACATTTGCTGTGTAGAGGAATGGAGGACATTTGTTGTGTAGAGGAATGGAGGACATTTGCTGTGTAGGGGAATGGAGGACATTTGCTGTGTAGAGGAATGGAGGACATTTGCTGTGTAGAGGAATGGAGGACATTTGTTGTGTAGAGGAATGGAGGACATTTGCTGTGTAGAGGAATGGAGGACATTTGCTGTGTAGAGGAATGGAGGACATTTGCTGTGTAGAGGAATGGAGGACATTTGCTGTGTAGAGGAATGGAGGACATTTGTTGTGTAGGGGAATGGAGGACAGGCGCGGGCTGACAACAAGCAGCCCGGGGGGCGCACAGGTGGCCGCACCACATGACACACGATTCGGCCGCGTCATTGATGACGCGGTCGCATCGCGTGTCATCAGATGCGGCCGCCTGTGCAGCCCGAACAGCGGTCACTCTGAGCGGCCCGGGGGAACGATGCCCCCTGGGAATGGAGGATATTTGCTGTGTAGGAGGATAGTGGTATTTTCCATCAATGTGCTCATTTTATATATATGTCTGGTTTGTTATACGTAATATCTTATTAAATATTGTGCTATTTTATGGCTTATAGAGTTTAGGAAAATCTAAAATGTAAAATTTATCTTTAATACATTTTGTTGTTTATTTTTGTCCTATTGCTATAAAATGACATTGATGGTATTTCAGTCAATTTTCTTCATAAAACATAAAACATATTGTTTCAATTATTTTTTGTAGTTCTACCTACAAATCGGTTTCCAATATTTGATCTTCCTAGAAGAGGTAAGTAGATATTTTGTATTATACTTTATCTATGAGGCATATTTCCATTTTTCTTTGTATCGATGTCACGAGCCGCAGCGGTAAGCTGCATCCTGGCGTGATCTAGCTGCCGGGCACGTGCTTTAGTTTCTATGCTCTGTTATTATTCTTTGGGGTTATCTTTGTGGCATAGATGTAGGAGGGTGTAGGGACATCCTCCAACTCCAAGAGGAGCTCTCATATGATTTAAACTGGTTCATTTATATTTTTATACATGCTTCCTGGTTTATGTTATTACTTATGCCAGTTCTAGCTATCAATTAATTAATTAATTAATTAGCAGCCTCCTGAGTCTGATTGTCAGCCCTGTCCTCCTCTGTCCTGTTTAGCTCTTAGTACTATTTAAGGCAGTGAGGTCTGAGCCTCACTGCCGGTTATAGTGCCCAGTTTACCTGTCAGCTAACCTGCTCCTTGTCACGAGCCGCGGCGGTACTCACAGCCGCCGCGGCTCGCTTCTGGCTCCCCCTGGTGACGGCCCGGCCGTCACCAGGGCAACGGCCGGACGCCTCTACTATAGCGCTGCGTCCTGGCGGTAGGCGGGCGTGTGCGCATGACAGGCAGCCTGTGGGCTGATTAATTAGAGGTCTGATTTACAGGCATTAGCCTGCATCTGTGTATTTCAGGGACAAGCCCTGATTGGCCCTGCTCTGCATGAACAATTAGCCTGCAGCAGTGTATCCTACTCCTGATTGGTCTGTATTTGTATTTAAGGCAATGAGGTCTGCTGCCTCATTGCCGGTTATAGTCTCTGTATCCAGTCTGCTGTACCTGCTCTCTGCCCTGTTCCTGTCTATTGGTCTATTGGGCTGTTGTTTACCCGTGTATGACCCTTGGCTTGGATTTGGACATTGCTTGTGAATCTGGTGACCCTGACCTCTGGCTTGAATACCGACCTCCCTGTCTGCTCGTGACCCATGACCTCAGCTTGTATACTGGTACTGTTGTCTGCTGCCGGCCCCTGACCTTTGCTTGGATTCCACTCCGCTTGCTTGGGTTCTCCCCAGCCGGTACACACTTCACGACCCTCTGTCAGTCTGCAGCCCAGTCTGTCCCCACCATCAGGGGCTCCAGTGAACACCTGACTGGCAGAGTAGATTCCGGGTTGTGTTGTGCCGGCTGGAGGGGTTCCTAACATTCCTGTGCTGTGTTTGGTGAAATCCTTTTGGATTGACTACTGTGTATGACCCCTGCCTGTACCTTGGACCTTGCCTACTTGTCTGTGACCATGACCTTTTGGCGTGTTTAATGACTATCCTGCTTGCCTGTGACCCTTGACCTCGGTTATTGTCTGACTATTCACTACCTTCTATCCAGCCTCCTGGCCTGCCACTACGGGCCTGCATTACCAACCCAAACACCATGCCTGGAGTTAAGTCCTGAGGGCATCTGAGTACCGGTGAGCCTATGAAGCTCTAAGGGAAAGGTGGCTGCTATAGGTGAAGACCTCCGCCATCTAGTTCTGTGGGTTGGTGATCAAACCGTCAGCGCAACAATCGAAAAGTTTAAAAAACTTTTTAAGGTTTGTGCTGCCAGAAAAACATTGCATCAATAGTATAAAGATGTACTTTATCCCAGGATCAGTCTGCTCCTCCCCTCCCCCGTTCCGCCTCTCAACTCAGTATTTGAGTTCAGACGTGAATTTCATGCAATTGTGTTCACTGGCATAATGTCCGTTCCTGGATATGAGCAGAGCAATATAACGTAAAATATGCTATACTAAATGACTCACGCCTGATGCAAATCATCTGGCCCAACCTTCAATCCATGGTCAAAGTCACTTAAATCCCATATCTTCCCCATTCTGGTGTTTACTCTGAACAACAACTGGACCTCTTGGCCATGTCTGCATGCTTTTATGCTTTGAGTTACTGCCACGTGATTGGCTGATTAGATATTTGCATTAACGATAGATGTACAGGTGTACTTGATAAAGTGACCAATGACTATTTATATTATATCTATGATACAGTAACTGTCTTGTATTATGCTCAAACGTCTGCATAAAACATGTTTTCATCAGTTGATCTCCATTATCATTTGTAGCAATAGTTCCTACAACTCCAATAGCAACAACTTCTTCTACAACAAGTAAGTAAATATTTTTTTTAATATTAATGATCTATGAGACATAACAGGGTTTTTACTTTTTCTTGTAAACAAAGTATTAATACGTTTAGTCAAGTTTGTGCTGTAAGAAATTTTGTTTCCAGTAAACATATACATTGTAACAATAATAGTGTTAATAACATGTTGCATATTACAGGGAGATGGTGTACAAGCTCTCACTGTTCTTTACAACGTTTGTATATTTCTTTGTTGGCAGCAATTTGTGATCCATTCTATGTTCTGATAAGAGGTTTACACCCCACTGAGAAAATGTGCATTGAAATATCTAAAGCTCGAAATGCTGTTTTGAACTTATTTCACGATGCAAGTACAGGTAGGTACCGATCACATCATCTGTATAACTCAATTCTAACCAGGGGTGTTCAGCAATAGGTACTATCCAGTAATACCATGTTTGGCCACCGGTAATGCTGTAGAGTTCTCCCATTAGCTTTTATTCTTACAAGCCTGTGTGCTGATAATATTTTAGTTGAGTTATCTTCATGGGGGACATTTATTTGCTGTCTATCCCCAGTTCTTATGCCTCATTTCTTGTCTACCATTTCATTGCCTATGTCATGTAAGCAGTTAAAGTTATTTAATCGTTTACCAATAATAATTGTCTATGCGATTTGTGTGATTCCAAAGCACAAAGCAATTTATTAGCAAAAGCAAAAAGAATAACAGTTCAATAAATAAGTACATATATTCCCTATTATCCATAACTAGCATACACAAGGTGCAAACTTTCAGGCGTATGAACCGGGTGTCTGCGAATAAATAGGGGATTAGAATGTCACCAAACATGATATGTTTCCTGTAACCTGAACCTTAGATCTCACTGAAGTACATATAACCTTATACTATCTAACTATAAACTCAAATAACATCTGTTAATAAAAACCTGTGGATTGGAAGCATTATAAACTATTATAAACATGAACAATGTGCATGTGAATGTGTAAGTGTATGCGTGCGTTATTTATCGTGCGATTGCGTCACGACACGTGGCGTACTGATCGCAATCGCACAGTAAAACAATATTAATCAATATACTTTCTTTCATCCAATTATTCGACTTTGACAGCAGCGGTACCAGCCTATTGGATATAACCGCAGTAAGAATAAAGCGACAGACTAATCAACATTCAATCACTTTATTCTCACAGCTGTTTCTCCCATTAAGCAGACTTGGCTGGGATAGATCCTCATTGAAGTTACGTCTATGCATTACCGGCCCGACTGCAACTATATTGTGGGAGTTCAGCAGCATTTCCAGGGACGGGGGGAATGACTTTGAAGGGCTCACTACCCTTGCCCTCCTTACCAGCTCATCCGGGATCGACAGATAGCATGGTGGACTGATGGCATGAATTTTGATACTTTTGCACCTAAATGCTAAAATAAGGTTATGTTTTGCGGGTCAATATTAATTGAATGAAATCCAAGGGGTGAAGGAGAGTGTGTTTCCTGTTTTGTGGGGCTGCTTTCTTCTTTTACAAGTTCCTATTACATCTAATTCTGAAGATTGCAGTCCACAAAGGTGGACATGAACTTTAATAATAATGTAATGAGACAATCTTTGATTACAAGGAAAATAGGTTGGAAAATTAAAGGAAAACTAATGCACATGGGGAACGACACAATCGAGCAATTTTGTGGCTAGGTTTTTATTTTTTCATACGTTTTCCTCATTTTTACAACATTTCGCTGTTTTTGTGCTTCCAATCCCTCCACAGGTATCACAATAAACAGTAAATTGGCTCCAAATGAATTCAGTTTTGTCAGGTTCGGACTTCTGCATTCGAGAATGAGGCTAAAAGTGGACGTTACAAACCACAGTATTGCAGTAACACACGATGCAGATGTACAAACTTATGACTGGAACTCATCCTTTGAAAAAATTGGGTAAGTGGTAAAGAAATTTTGATAATAGATATCTACTTGTTTATTCAGAAATATTTACGATTGAAATTTTATAAAGTCAGAAGAAGTTCATTATTTTTATTTGCTATATTACCTATTAGTTTTCTTCTTCTACATAGTGAAGACTGAGTAAGGCTGCATGGTCCAGCCAGGTGTATGCCAAGTATATTACTAGGACTCCCACGTGTGCTCACTATTGTGCCCCACTATTCACAGGACTGTTTGCTCTATTACTTATTATCTTTCGTACAGGCAATTTCCGGGGCTAATAGGTGTCTGAAACTTCCGCTAGGCAACAAGTCGGTGATTAAATAATATAGAGTTCAGTACCACTTGTGTCCTACGTGTGGCGATATAGAGCCAAACTATTCAGTTGCCGGCAGTCATGTTTAGTTTTTAGCTATTTTAGGATACAATAAATATAGATATATTTAATGTAAGCCGTGCATACAATAAATTATTATTGTAAAAGGAAAGTTTTAATTTGAGACATTGTTAAAATGGAATCACCTAATTAAAGCCCATGTTGCTCCTGAATTTTGACACAGTTACATCCAGGCTAGTATACTTAGCGGAACAAAGTTTCTATAACACTTTACTGTAGGTGGCATCCAAATAGGGAGCACATGTAGGTATTTACAGACTGAAATATCCAGTAACTGGGGTATTCTGCATATAGAGCTCCTGGAGGGCACTACCGTCATGTACATACTGATCTGGCCATTACTTTGGACCAAGGAAACATTTTGTGACATCTGATTACTGACTTTTGCCAATTTTTTCTTTGCAGATTTTTGAAAAAAGATGGGGAAAAAATCTTGGTGACCACAGAAGATGGGGCCACAATGACAATTTTCCAATCTGAGGAGATATTTTATCTCTCTTTAGATATAGACAATACAAAATCGTCATCAAATAACACAATTGGGATCATTGGTATGTAGTGAAACTTAATTAGAGTTAATGAGAAAGTTGATGAGAGTTTTGGTAGCGTCATGACTTAGGGTTTTATCCTGGTTATGTTTTAAAGATGAAAGCTTGGGAGAAAGACTGGATGTGGGAAGTTAAGGGAATGGTGGTGTCAACTCAGGTAGCGGAAATGAAGAAAAGCGGAGAGCCTTGTATTGTTCACGAAAGGAGGGATGTGATGAGTTCTGGATAGAGTTCTGGATAGGGATGGAAGATGATGCACAGTTTGAGACATGTTGAGCTTTAGAGCTTTAGATAGCATGACATCCATGAAGAAATAGTAGAGAGACACATGCTAAAGAAGAGAAGAGAAGAGAAGAGGTAGATTTGGGTGTCATCAGCGTAGATGTGGAAATGCAGACTAAAGGAGTTGATTAGATCATCAAGGGAGATGGTGTACAGTGAGAAGAGCAGAGGGCCGAGGACAGATCTTTGTTGGACCAACAGGAAGAGTGAACGAAGAGGAAGGAGCTGATGGTATAAACAGAAAAGGAACAGCTGTAGAGGTAGGTAGTGAACCAGGAGAGAACAGTGCCACAATGGCCAAAGGAGAAGAAGGTAGTCAACGGTGTTGAAAGTGGCAAAGTGGTCCAGCAGGTTGACAATGGAGAAGTGAACCTTAGACTTAGCAGTGAGAAGAACGTTGGTGATGTTAGTGAGGACACTCTTGGTGGAGTGGAGGGGACAGAAGCCAGATTGGAGCAGGCCAAGGAGGGACTGACAGTAGTTTGGTGGCGAATGAATGGAAGGAACAGATGGTGTGTTGGGTAGAGGGGGAGGATTTAAGTAAAGCTAGTGTGGCCTGGAAGCAAGAGATTTCTTGGTGGATGGTGTGTTTCTTGGCATTGAAGTAGCTGGAGAGTAGATGGTTGTATGAGAGGATGGAAGAGAAGGAAGGCAGAGGAGGAAATTGAAGGTGGCAAAGATGCAATAGTGCTTGGAAGACTGGGTGGAAATTTTAGGGCTGTATCACATATAGGGACTGCACAAACTGGTAATTAAATAGATCTCAATTACGAAAGCAACCATCACATTATGGCTTAATAATGATTTAATATGTGGATAACCTGGAAATTACTAGAAATTTAGTCCCTGTGCTTCAAGTATAAGGATGGTACAATGGTACAATAAGAGCTGGATATGAGGCTCCTGTCTAAGGAGTGCACTGTGTAACTCCTTCCTCTTATAGATAGTATACCCTATATTTTTGGTATGTGGTAAAAAGGGTTAAGGATTTTATATATGTGTACATTTTAGATACTAATATATATTTATGCATTTAAAATTAAAAGAGGAATGCTAAAACAATTCCTAAGTTAAAAAGATGTTGTGTGCCTTTCATGAAAATGCTTCGCTAATTATAAATATCTTGAAAAGATGCCCAATATTTTATTTTCAACTTTTAAAGTTTTAAACACTTTTATATATATATATTTATATATATTTGTAAAACCAGTCATATAAATTCAACATGAGATGTTAAAAGATAACCACAATTGAAGTTTAACATGTTGTCTTGGGTGACGTTCTATAAGTTATGACAAAACACATAGCTGACACCTGGGGTGCTGCATTCCCCTCCAGATCCACAGAAGGCTCCATGGGTTCAGCGAAGTGCTGCCCCCTGCTATAAAGGGAGGTTTCTTTCTAGATTGTAAGCTCTCGCGATCAGGGTCCTCTCTACTCTCTGTCTCACGTCCACACCTCCCTCTTTAATGTCGTATGTACTTGTCCTATTTTTTGCATGATTTGTTATACTCACTGTCCGTCGCTGCAGAGTTCTGTGGTGCCTGACAAATAAATGGTGATAACGATGAAATACACAGCAGTGTAGTCGATGCCCCTCCCACTGACACAAAGGTGGGGCATCGACAACACTGCTGCCTGATGGAATCTGGTCAGAAGTGGTAGAAGAGAGGAAAGAAACACTAGACCTCTTTAATATTGGGGAGACCCACCAATTGGGGTTAATGGGTCACCCCAGATAAGTATAAATATGTATCCTATAAGAACCTAGTTAACTACGTTATGTATTCAACGTTCACACCTTTTTATGAATGATTCTCTACTAACCATCTTTCAATTCCAGGTCAGTTGTTAAGAGATGACAAAATACATTTTCGATCAAATCATTTTGTTGCTGGTGGCCAGGAACTTCATCTATCCAGGTAAATGAAATGTGTTAGTGTATTGCTGTCAGAAAAACATTATGGGGGTCATGCAGAGTCAGATCTAAGTCTGATTCGTGAGGGCAGTAGAAAGACTTATGTCTCAGTCTCTGAGCAGACTTAGAGATAATTAGAGAGGTGAAACCAGCGAGCAGTAAATTCGTGTTAACGCTCCTCACATACTATGCTGAGTTGGACGTAGCCGCAGATGCGACTCTCGGAGGTGTATCTGTTGTGGTTGCTTCCTCCTGGTACAAGATCGTGGTGATGATGATGATGAGCTCCTCTCATCTGCAAGTGAAAAATGTTGTGTACCCACAGATCCCTATGCTTCTCTGTAAACTACGGATGGTCAATGTCTGTCAAGTTCAACCCATTCTTATAAGGCTTAGCCGTGTAGATTCAGACAAAGCGAAAGCAAAGTCCCAATGAGGCAGCTGCCAATTTATCTAGCTATGGGGAAAAAAATCTCCTCCCAGATCCCATGTATCGTATTCAGTCTCCGGAACAACCACCATAATAAGACAGTGTAATGATCATAGCTGGAGATACAATTCCCCATCAGAAAGTCACCCAGTATATTTTTAAATATATGCACTGAATTGGTCATCACCATCTCTCTTAGTAAAGAGTTCCATAGTGTGACTCCCCTTCCAGTGATGAGCTCTTTTCCATGCTGATTGCGAAACGTCTTTCTTCCAGTTGAAGTGAATGTCCTCTTGTAACCTGCAGAGTCCAAGCCATGACAGCTCATTAGACAGAGCTTTGCATTGACCTTGGATTTATTTATACTTATTAATTAGCTCACCTCTAAGGCTCCCTTTTCTCAATGTGTCTGATCCTTCTCTACCATATAACCCTCCATTTATTTAATATTCAAATAAAGCAACAATTGCTTTCTTACCTCTTTGTCTGTTTGCTAATACCCAGTCTTTTATTATTGATGTGTTTGGACCCAATTGTACAGCACTGCAGAGTACACTGCACTATATAAATTATGTTAATAATTAGTAACAGAAATCCTCACGAATATTTCCTGACTCACTTTCATTTGTTCATTTTCACTTTCAGCTTTACAGATTGTGACTTCTCATCATATGGCGATAACCCAGACGGATCCTGTTTGGTCGTTCGTCTCGGTACAAATGAGTTAGACAGTGGAGCCAGCAACATCATACCGGACATCTTCCATGTTCCACAATAATGAGGATATTACAATACAATGTATCAGAGATTTCTGTGCAATGTTACTATAAATGTTTTTACCCTTGTCAGGAATAAAGTAAATATGAGATTGGGAAACTGTATCACACGCCTGATTCGTTGGATTTTAGGATAATGGGTTGAAAGAAAACAACAACATTTAGTTGTTAAACATGACACATAGAGCAGTATGGTTATTGGAAAACAATAAATACAAATAAAACATATTTGTACTTCTATCGTTAGAAGCTTACAGTGTATGTCCGAGAAGTGACAAGAGAATAACATGAAGCTGAGAGTATGTGAAATGAGAGAGATGAGATTCCTGTATGACTTACACATGTGTTTATCTTCAAAGATATATTTGTCGTAAAGTAACTACAGCTGAAAACTGATGAAATAAAATATTGTTTAGAGATGCATCTGGTGCTGTTTTGTTCATCTTCTCTATTTAAAATAGAAAGATATTACAGCAACATCCTGCAAAATTTTCCAAATTGTTTACAATTGTTGTCACACAAAACCTTTTCATTTTTGAATATGGCGTATCCAAGGCCCAGTGGCCTAATGGACATGCTGTTCCCCATCCCACATCCCCCGTAGGTTGCGTCTCTTTAAATTTTTTGCAAGACTTTGAGATTTTCATTAAGAAATCAAGCTGATTCTTGGGGATAAATGTATCAAAGTGCAATTTCTGCAGCGATTTGAAATCGTTCGAGTTCTTCTTTGAATTTATGTGCAAAGTCGCCATATGTGCTAACGTGAGATTTTGAGATTCCAAAATCCAAACCCCGGTGATGTCTCTTTTAAAATACCTATCTTGCCATCGGTTTAATCAAACTCGCCCGAGATCTCTGTGAATATCGCTAGAATCAATACGCTGCTTTAGCAAACACATCAGCTTCCACTGCTGGTCAATGTTAACATAACAAGAGGCACAATGGAAATTTTAATTATGAGGGTAACCATGATTTTTTGTTTAGAGGAAAAGTAATTATTATTAATTATGTAACATGGCCAAATTATTTTATAAAGAAATGAGTGGGCCAAATTTCATTAATAATGTAAGGGAAATTTTTTATTTTGTTATATTATTTCTGATGTGGAAATGCTTAATATTTCCAGATGAGGACACAATTTAAAGTATATACTTGCGGAACTACAAGTGGCAGCATGCACATGGGCACAAGTGCACGCTGCCACTTGTAGTGCCACAAGTATGTACTTTAAATCGTGTCCCCATCTGACAATATGAAATGTGGCATTGTCAGAAATTAAAAAATATTATTGCCCCCGCTGGTAAAGAAATAGTGTGCACAACAACATAATAAAAAATAAAAAAAATCCCTTACATATAATAATAAATAACATCTGTCCCACTTTTGACCCCTGTAAAATAATTCATAATAATTTTTGCCCTTCTAAACAAGAGATCTTGATTACCCACATCTCGCCTATCCAAAGCATCCTGTTGATTTTCACAGCAATCTCAGGGGAGTAACAAAATTGCAGCATCATACATATGGCGACATGTATTCTTAGAATGGTCAAAAGTAGGGACCGCGATTTGTAGCGTGACAATTTGGATTACATCACTTTACTGGGGATTTACTATCAACTCGCACTTTCATACATCGTCAGGTTTAAACTCGCCGAGAAAATGACTGATGAAGGCAAATCACAGCTTGATACATTTTGTCCTTGGTCTTGTTTTATTTCCCTACATAGTTTTCTTTCAGCCAATTTTTCCTGATTTTGATGAGCCTATGAGCGCATCTGTCCTAAAATATGACAGTGGGTAGTGAACACTTTTTATTTGACAACATGAAACACACATACTCATGAATAACTGATGTTACCTTTACCCCTTCCACCTTTGAATGTTACATTAATCAAGGAAAACCCCTCAAAATAACCCTCAAAATATATTTTGGATTTTTCTGAATTTCACAGTAGTCATATTTGGAGCCTTCTCAGAGATTGGGCTTGTCTTAAGTGGGGATGAATTTATTTCTATATGTCCTGGTCCCTGGTCCGGGGGAATAAATTAAACGTCTAAATATCTCAGTCTCTGTTTGGTCAGGGTAAATTACCATCTTCACTCCTTCAAAAATTCCTGCTTATGGCTTGTTACTTACTCGAAATATCCAAACCTTCTGAATTTGCAAATCAATAACAAAGGCAAAGTTAGGATTGAGGACCTGAAGTCTGATGTCCTAGTGCAGTTTTCTCGCTTACACCAGGATTGCTGAAGCTCTATTTACCTGCTCTTTAGCAATGCAGCAGTTAGTCATTTATTTATATGGCAGCTAATTGCCGCATTTGTTGCATGCAACAATCCTGGTAGAAGGGAGCAAACTGCACCAATATGTGGAACTAACACTCCCTGTTTTAATATAGAAAAGCAGTTAGTACAGCATTAATTACGTGTTTGTATATATATATATATATATATATATATATATATATATATATATATATAGGTCCACAATCCTAACAGGCCAAGAGCCATTTTTCTCGAGAAGACCAGACAACAAAAAAGTATTCATTGGTGGAAATTGAATCTTACCTTTTGTACTGCTACCTCTGAATGCAAGCTTCAAAGTAATATCCATGGAAGATTTGCTTTGAGATCTTACATTTTTCACTATAGTTAAGTTTGTTATACCTGGTTTTGCTGTTGTCCAAGAATACTATTTCATTAATATTCCACTAAAATACCACTTAGCTAAAATACAAAATTACTGACAAATGTTTTTGAATTATTTGCTGGCTTTATTGTTCATCTTCTTTCTTCAAAATAGAAGAATATTACAGGAACATCTTCAGAAATGTTCAATATATTTACATCTATTGCTTGTTTTGCACAGAAAAAAACCTTAATTCTAAAGCATTTGCACACAGGAGGCTCAGTGGCCTAATGGATAAGGCATCAGCCTCCGGAGCTGGGGATTGTGGGTTCAAGTCCCACCTGGGTCGCTTCACTTTAAATTTCTTGCGAGCGTTCGAGATGATCAGGAAGAAATCAAGCTGAATGTCTTGGGTACATATTCTACATGGTAATCTTTCATCCACTTTGGGTCTAAAATGTCCTAAAACATGAAACTTTCACAGTGGGTAGTAAAAACTCTCAATTTGACAACATGAAACACACATACTCTGAAATAACTGATGCTACCTTTACCAAAATCACATTTGAATGTTGCATTAATAATAAAATTAATAATCTGCATCATCTGTTGTTGTCAGTAAGTATATATTCACTCAATGCCATCAGTCAACCGCAGGAAATCTCATCCAATTCTCCATCTACTTAATGTTACAAACGCATTACTGTAAGTTCCTAGAGTATATTAAAACTAGTGTATATGTCATCATCATCGTGACTAAATTTTTATATATATATATATATATATATATATATATATATATATATATATATGTCTTAAAGACATACTCAACACTTAAAATGTCATTCAGCTATGTACAGTCAATTTATGATGTTTTATACACAATTATTATTATCATTTTTTTAGGCATAGAGGATCAATAGGCAATATACTGGCCTTTCAAGAAGCATAAATGCAAGAATAGCAGGAAAGTAAGCCTAATACTGAACTAATGGGCCTGAGTATTTAAGGAGAGTAAAGCTTAAAAAATGAGTAACTTTGCACCTGGACAAAACCATGTTGTATTAAAGGGGGAGGTAAATTTAAAATGAATGGACAGATTTATAGTTGCGGTAGGGCATGTCCTAGATCAACTTTAAATTTCAGTGTATTTTGTGTGCTACATGACAAAACAGCCAGTATATAAGTTATGTACAAATTAGAAAACTATTTTCCTCCCCTTGTATTGTAACATGGTTTGTCCATGAGACTATTTACTCCTTTTTTTTCCTTACTTTTCTTAATAACTTGGGCCCAATGTGTATAATATATATAACAAAAAATACCATACAAGATATTAGTAAGAACAAGTGGCCAGTGAGGAGGAATACAAGAGGAGAGTGAGCCCTGTTCGGCGGCAGAATGTGGGCAGAGGGAGGCTGGGCTAGCAGGTGGAGAATTAAGTGGGAGGCAGATACAAACTTAACACAGGTAAGGCTAAGAATCAAACTCATAGAAATGCAAACCACTAAGCCACCATCATCATCATTATCATTTATTTATATAGCGCCAACATATTCCGTAGCGCTTTACAATTGGGGGACAAACATAGTAAACTAATAAACAAACTGGGTAAAATGGACAAAGAGGTGAGAAGGCCCTGCTCGCAAGCTTACAATCTATCATAAACCATGCTGTATGATGGATGGATAGATAGATAGATAGATAGATAGATAGATAGATAGATAGATAGATAGATAGATAAAATATAGATAGATAGATAGATAGATATGAGATAGATAGATAGATAGATCGGAGATAGATAGATAGATATGAGATTGATAGATAGATAGATAGATAGATAGATAGATAGATAGATAGATAGATATGAGATAGATAGATAGATAGATAAACAGATAGATAGATAGAAAGATAAAAGATAGATGGATAGATAGAATAAATAGATAGATATAGATAGATAAAATAAAGAATGCATGTACTAGGCCCCACGATTTCGGGTGGCAGTCCTGAATATAATTGTTATGTAATTTCTAAAGCTAATGTTTTTGTGCAATTTTAATAAAAGCTTCATTTGATTATTTTAATATTTACAGTTTTATTGTTTAAAACAAGGATTGTGGTGGTATGTATACCACAGCAATCCTCCTTTCGCTATTGACAACTCAGGACGGTGATAGCAGAAGATGTTCATAGAAAAAATGCTTTGTTTATTTGAAAAATGGATTTTGCTTACACTAAAAATAAGGGGATTATAATTTTTATTTTCTTTTATTATGTGTTCGACATTTAGTTTTTAGTTGTTTTTTTTATATATTTGACAATTTATTTGTTCTGGCCCGGCAAGGCAGTATTCTTAAAGTTGCCAACCACTATTGTCAGACAGGTGGTTCGGCAATATTTTATTAGCAAATTGCAGTGATAACAGTGAATAAATCTATGTTTTAGTTGTCTTTATGTCAAGAGTCCCTGTTAACAGAATGAGATACTGAAATTATTGCTACATATTTGCATGTACGTTCTTGTTGCATATTTAGGCCCATATCTACATGAGGCCCTGGATGTGTTATTATATATTTGTATATTTTATGTCACATTACTCTCTAGTGACATGTTATAGCCTTTGTTCTTTAAACACTTTTACGTTCTCTACATTATCTAGAATCTTTCAATCATCTTGCTGGATTTATACTCTATATTTTTTATAAACCATGTGTCTAATCTATCTATCTATCTATCTATCTATCTATCTATCTATCTATCTATCTATCTATCTATCTATCTATCTATCTCCCTGTCTGTCTATCTACATATCTATCTATCTATCTATCTAAATATCTATCTATCTATCTATCTATCTATCTATCTATCTATCTATCTATCTATCTATCTATCTATCTATCTATCTGTCTATCTACATATCTATCTATCTATCTACATATCTATCTATCTACATATATATCTATCTATCTATCTACATATCTATATATCTATCTACATATCTACATATCTATCTATATCTCTATCTATTTATCTATCTACATATCTACATATCTATCTATCTAGCTATCTTGCTGGATTTATACTCTATATTTTTTATAAACCATGTGTCTAATCTATCTATCTATCTATCTATCTATCTATCTATCTATCTATCTATCTATCTATCTATCTCCCTGTCTGTCTATCTACATATCTATCTATCTACATATCTATCCATCTATCTATCTATCTATCTATCTATCTATCTATCTATCTATCTGTCTATCTACATATCTATCTATCTATCTACATATCTATCTACATATCTATCTATCTATCTATCTATCTATCTATCTATCTATCTATCTATCTATCTATCTATCTATCTATCTACATATCTATATATCTATCTACATATCTACATATATATCTATCTATCTATCTATCTATCTATCTATCTACATATCTACATATCTATCTATCTATCTATCTATCTCATATCTATCTCAATCTAATCTCATATTGAATTTGTCAACTCAATTTGCCTTTTAGTATACATTTGATATACCAGTTTGTTAAGTACTTAATTTTTTCTTTTTTAATAACTGGCAAACTTTAATCAAAGACTACCTTTTTCATGCAAAACAAGCTGCTGAAATAATACTTTTTGTAGAGCCCCCTTTACTTCCTTGTTCCTTAATGTGTATATAATAGGGTTTAACATAGGTGTTATAACAGCATAAAACACTGTAATAAACATATTAGCTGAGGAGTACACCGACATGGGTTGTATATACACAATGATACCAGTACCATAAAATATCGAGACCACAATTAAATGTGAAGCACATGTAGAAAAGGTTTTATACCTTCCCTCTCTTGAGTTAATTTTCAGAATGCTGCGGACAATGTTATTATATGATACAAGAATTAACATAAAACAAGACGGACCCAGTATTCCTGGGGTGACGATGAGCAGGATTTCATCAATGGTCGTATCGGAACATGATAATTTAATAAGTGGCGTAGAGTCACAGAAGAAGTTGTCTATTTCATTTTGTCCACAGAAAGAAAGTCTAAGGATGAACGCTGTATGAAAGGTAGAATGGAGGAAACCACCTAACCATGCACAAGCCCCTAACGGTAAACTTACAGCTCTTCTCATTAATATTGTATAGCGTAAGGGATTGCATATTGCCACATATCGATCATAAGCCATGACGGCCAAAAGAAACATTTCAGAGCTCCCTAGTACATGGAAGAAGTACATCTGTGCAATGCAGCCATAATATACAATCCCCCTGTTGTCGGCGATAAGAGTATTCAGCAATTTAGGGACGGTTACCGATGAATAACATATATCCAAGAATGACAGATTGCTTAGGAAAAGATACATGGGGGTTTGAAGATGAGCATCCAACTGTATAACTAAGATAATGACTGCATTTCCTAGAAAAGTAGTAATATAGACAATGGTAAATGACATGAAGAGAAGTATCTGGACCTCATAGACAGTAGATATACTGGACAGGATAAATTCTTGAGCGTTGCTTCGGTTAGAGTTTAAATTGGTTGGATAAACTTTCATCTGTGGGAAAAATAAAATAAAATCAAAATGAAGAAGTATATTAGCAACTAATAACTATAAAAATGTCAAGGCAAATGGAGAAAGTCCCCAAATGTATGTATGCCCTGCCTTCTGAATCAAGGGAGATTTGAACTTTAAAACTAATGCTAGTTTTATTAAGTACATAATACATGTATACACTTATCTCTGTGTTTGAATAGAACCATACCTGCTGCCCTTACACCTCTGAGTCCAATGACAAAAACTTTACCTGATGGGTATTGCTCTACTTTCTGTTGTATGAGAGATTTCTCCTCCAATGCATTTACCATTATCATTTGTAAACTCTAGTTTTGCAAATATTTTGTCCATCCTTCATCATCATTTATTTATATAGCGCCACTAATTCCGCAGCGCTGTACAGAGAACTTGTTCACATCAGTCTCTGCCCCATTGGAGCATACAGTCTAAATTACCAAACGCACACATACATATACAATTAACCGGCTAGTATGTTTTTGGAGTGTTGGAGGAAACCCACGCAAACATGGGGAGAACATACAAACTCACACAGATAAGGCCATGGTTAGGAATTGAACTCATGTCCCCAGTGCTGTGAGGCAGAAGCCACTTAGCCACCATGCTGCCTAAATATACAAATTATTATGGTACATAAGTTGTAACACTCATTTCACCTGAAGTCTACGAATATTAACCTGTGACTCAGAGAAGGATTTAGATATTTGTGCTTTTAGTTTCAAAATTGATTCTCTTGGCAAACATCCCTGTAGCTTCCTCAAATGTGCTTTCAGTGGTGATTCATGCAGTGCATGAAACAAACTGTTATACTGTATTGCCACACAGCTAAATATTATCCTTCCTTAGATATTTTTAACCGTCCATATATCACAAATTATTTAAAATCTATATTCCACTACCATGTACTCATAACAATATTGTAACTGATTTAATTTAATTAGCAACAATAATGTTACTAAATTTTATATCATGTATCATTCCTTTTTTTTGCAAATATCATTACTGTTCTCTTACAGTTTGTTATTTGTTACTTTATACAAACATTTAATTGCAACATTGTTGCACTTTGGTACTTGGTCCATATCTTAAAAAAAAGAAGTAAATTAAGGGCTATAAAACTAGTAGTAATATAATAATAATTTTAAGTATATTAAAAATAAATATCTCCTCACCTTGGGATTCTTGCTGTTTTTGTAATGAAATTCTTAGAGTTAGTTTAACTTTTTTTTTTTAGTTATTGTTCAATGTAAACGCCAACACAAGAGACTAAATAACATTTGTTTAAATGCTCCCACATGCACTAAAGGAATATAACAAAGGCAATAGCTATGAGTAACAGCACATTTGTACAGGTTACTTAATAATCCTTTCTCACAATAATAGCAATTTTCTGATATTTGAATTACAATGGTAAGAGGATATTTGACGACTCATTTGCAAATATGTGCTGTAAAAATGGCTACAAATGTGTACAATATAATGAACACTTTAACTATGTTTCAAAGAGCTAATAAAATACAAATAAAGTTATTACAATGCCAGGAAATGTGAAGATTAGGTATTGTCATGAGCATGCATTAAATATTGCAGACACCCTCTAAAAGTAGAGCAAGCTGGTTCTTTCCTATAGTGTGATAATTCCATCTAACGAAGACCAACATACCATTTAATCCAATTTGTAGTATGGAAAAACACAACAGATTCTTTTATTTCAGTGAAATAGTTCAGGCTGACACATATATGTTCATGGTGCAGGGTGCATAGAAACACAAAGCCCTCCTAGCAGCACTTACAAATACAGATCTGAAGCATTTGGGATAATGTCCCTAAAGCATTGAGCACAAATTAATAACAACGGCTGGGTAAACATGGGTGCAATTAGCACTAATGCCAAGTTATTTGTAAATAAACAGGGGAACTGATCTGTCTGGCGTTGTTAGAATTGCCCAATTAATTTTGATCATTAATGAGACTGATTTGTTGCTTTAAACTTAATTGCTGCATTTCTAGAATGTTGCTTTATATAGTAACTATATATCAACCAGGTAATTACTGTACATACGGTCTTGATTAGGTCAGTATTTCTCAGCATGGTGTACAGTTACCAGAGGAGGTACTACTTATTCATTTAAGGGGGCTTTTAGCTCTTAGTTTTAATATAAGTGCACTGCTTAAACATAAGCTTTATGCAGGACAATAATACTTAAAGAGAGATGGGGTGTCTATACGGGGCTATAAATTAATCATCGCTCATTGAGTACTCATTGACCGCAGTAGCACTTGGTTCTTATTTTCCGTAGCTACCTTTGATATGGTCTGAATACTGACATGAAATAGCGCACTCAGGCCGTCATATCCGATCGGGGATTAGACTGAATTATGTATATTCTAATATGGTTTGTAATTTTGTTGGAGAGTCAAAATCAGGCCCTGGATTTGTTATTACATATGTGTATATTTTCTATCACGTTACTCTCTAGTGACATCTTGTGGCTTTTGTTCATTAGACACTTTCTCATTCTTTATATTGTTTTCATCTATCTATCTATCTATCTATCTATCTATCTATCTATCTTATATTGAAGTTGTTGATATACCTCTTAGAAGTTTAAAGTTAGTTCACTTTTGAAATCGTTAGCAATTTGTTAAGTCCTCAAGTTTTCTTCTTTAATAACTTGCTAACATTAATCACAAGAATCTACTTTTTCATGCAAAACATTCTGCTGAAATATCACTTTTTGTAGAGCTCCCTTTATGTACTTGTACCTTAATGTGTATAAAATAGGGTTTAACATGGCTGTTATAGCAGCATAAAACACTGTAATAAACCTATCAGCAGAGGAGTACACTGACATGGGTTGTATATACACATTGAATCAAGTTGCATAAAAAACCTAGACCACAATTAAATGTGAATCACATGTAGAAATGGTCTTATACCTTCGCTTACTTGAGTTAATTTTCAGAACGCTGCGGACAATGTTACTATATGTTACAACAATTAACATAAAACAAGACGGACCCAGTACTGGATTGATGATGAAAAGGATTTCATCAATAGTTGTATCAGAACATATTAACTTAATAAAAGGTGTAGCATCAGAGAAGAGGTTGTCCATTTCATTTCTTCCACAGAAAAAAAGTCTAAGGATGAACACAGTATGAACCGTAGAATGGAGGACGGCACCTAACCGTGAGCAGGCCCCTAACAGAAAATTTACAGCTCTTCTCACTAAGATTCTATAGCGTATGGGATTGCAAATTGCTACACACGATCATAGGCCACAATGGCCAGGAGAAACCTTTCTGAGCTTCTCAGTACATAGAAAATATATCTGTGCAATAACTTAATAGTATACAGTCCCCCTGTTGTCGGCTAGAAGAACATTCAGCAATTTAGGAATGGTCACAGATGAGTAATATACTGTATACACAGGTACATATTTATCTGTCCATAGCTTTGGAATTCTGATTAGAGGGATTTGGTGTGGTGGTGCTGTATATAAATTGTTGTGGTCATGGTCTGTAGAAAGCGAATAAGTGAGGCTGTTCTAGTTTTGCAAGACACATGGCTGATTTGTCACACAGCTAAATATTATCATGCCTTAGATAGGGTTTAACTGTCTATATATCATAACATAACTGAAAGCTTTTATCCATAACCTTACAGATACTAAGCTATTTATAAGAATATATTTAATCCATTTAAACAGAGGCAGGGCATATAGAAGTAAGATAATTATTGCTTCAGACAAGCCCAGCCTCCAAGATTTTGATTGATTACTGATGATAATCTTTAAAGATGTACAATACAGTTGAGAAATTAGTCAATTAATTTTCCTTTCTGTGTTGTATTTGAAATAAGGTTTTGACGTTTGTTTCAGAAAATAAAAATGAATGGGCAGCTCTTATTGGAAATAAATATATTACAGCCTCATGAACATGGCAACGGTGATATTGAGAGAACTTAAAAGATATTGCCATTTTTTTAATGACATTATTGAGGTAGAGTCAAATGCTCATCATTTGTATGAAAGAGTGCCATGTAGGAAATCTACCCAAGATAAACAATCAGCTTGAGTTCTACAAGAACATCTTAAAGAGTTGGATAGTATTTAAAGAGATGCAACCCAGGTGGGACTTGAACCCACAATTACCAGCTCTGGAGGCTAATGCCTTATCCATTAGGCCACTGGGCCTCAACTGGTCTCTTGTTAAAAATTAGGAGATTTTGTGTTGAAAACGACCAACAGGTATATTCAGTTTCGAACAGTCCAGAATATGTTCCTGTAATATCCTTCTATACTGAAGAGAGAAGATGAACAATAAAGTCAGCATGAAATTCAACAACATTTTTCAGTAAAGCTGTATTTCAGCAGTACCACTAGACTTATACTGCTGAATCAGTGAACTTTGTAATATAGCAGTACCAATGGACTGCAGGATTGTTTTGGGATATTTTTTTTTTTTTTTTTTATAATTACTTTTTTTGTAATTTTTTTTATAACTTTTTTTGAAATTTTTTATAATTTGGGAATAATGGGGAAATAACAATGCCCTTAGAAGGACAGAGCACAGGACACAGCACCACTGGACTGAACAGGACACAGCACAGGACCCAGCAGCACCACTGAACTCAGAAGGACAGAGCACAGGACACAGCACCACTGGACTGAGCAGAACACAGCACAGCACAGCACAGCACAGCACGAGATATAGCAGGACAGACGACCACCTAACACACCCTCCCTCTACCCTGATCAATGCCCGAGTGAAGACGGCGACGACTAGTGGGGAATTTATAGGATCCGAGTATCGCAAGATCCGACAGCGGGATTATGACTCAGAGCCTCGGTTTCAGTTTTGCAATTGGCGGGAATACCCGGATCTGTCTCGGATCCGCAACGTTCGGTTGGGCTCGGATTTCAGAAATCCGAGTGCGCTCATCTCTACTCAAAAGACATTGCCAATTTTTTTAATGACATTTTAGAGGTAGAGTTAGATGCATAATTAGCTCATCAAAATCATGCCCATTTAGATGAAAGAGTGCCATGTAGGAAATCTACCCAAGATAAACAATCATTTTGAGTTCTACAAGAACATCCTAAGTGTTGGATAGTATTTAAAGAGAAGCAACCCAGGTGGGACTTGAACCCACAATCCCCAGCTCCGGAGGCTGATGCCTTATCCATTAGGCCACTGGGCCTCAACTGGTCTTTTCTTAAAAATTAGGAGATTTTGTGTTGAAAACGACCAACAGGTATATTCAGTTCCGAACATTTCTGGACATGTTAATGTAATATCTTCTATACTGAAGAGTGAAGATGAACAATAAAGTCAGCAAGAAATTTGACAACATTTTTCAGTAAAGCTGTATTTCAACTAAAACGTGGCATTTTAGTGGAAACAATGAATATCATTGGAGTAGTATTCTTGGACAACAGCAAAACCCAGTATTCCAAGCATAGCTATTGTGAAAATTAAAAATATTTAAAATAAATCTTTTGTGGCAATTACTTTTGAATGTCCTTTAAATTCTATATCTCTCCCCCTGACCTCTCTCCTTCTGTAGTATTTTGGGTAAAAAACTGTCTTTCTGTTATGTCCACATGGATGATCCAATGGTACCTAAAGCTCAACATGTCCAAAACAGAGCTTATTATCTTCCCTCCCGCCAGAGTCAGTATCTGGACTGCGTAGTGGAGTGGTCCCGACAATATAAAAAAACACTCAACTGGTCTGAATTCCACCAAAAAAGTATCTGGACTGCGTAGTGGAGTGGTCCCCACAATATAATAAAAAAACCCTCAACTTTACGTTTCTCCTCAGAATATTTTAAGTTTCTCTTTTTGCTACTTTTACTGAACTTGGGCTTTTTGGATTTTACATGCCCTGTACTAGGAGATTGGGCATCGGGCTTGCCAGACGACGTTGATGGCATTTCATCGTCTATGTCATGACTAGTGGCAGCAGCTTCAGCATTAGGAGGAAATGGGTCTTGATCTTTCCCTACTTTATCCTCCAAATTTTTGTTCTGCATTATATGTAGCACAAGAGAGTGTACCCCGAAGCCACACACACTCGGCAAAGCCTTTAAAAATTATATGCGGCACAGGAGAGTACCACTGGACTGGAGTTATACAGCAGTACCACTGGACTTATACTGCAGAATGAGTGAACTTTGTAATATTGCAGTACCACTGGACTTATACTGCAGAATGAGTGAACTTTGTAATATTGCAGTACCACTGGACTTATACTGCAGAATGAGTGAACTTTGTAATATTGCAGTACCAATGGACTTATACTGCAGAATGAGTGAACTTTGTAATATTGCAGTACCACTGGACTTATACTGCAGAATGAGTGAACTTTGTAATATTGCAGTACCACTGGACTTATACTGCAGAATGAGTGAACTTTGTAATATTGCAGTACCAATGGACTTATACTGCAGAATGAGTGAACTATGTAATATAGCAGTACCACTAGACTTATACTGCTGAATCAGTGAACTTTGTAATATAGCAGTACCAATGGACTTATACTGCAGGATTGTTTTGGGATATATATATATTTTTTTTTATAATTACTTTTTTTGTAATTTTTTTTATAACTTTTTTGAATTTTTTTTATAATTTGGGAATAATGGGGAAATAACAATGCCCTTAGAAGGACAGAGCACAGGACACAGCACCACTGGACTGAACAGGACACAGCACAGGACCCAGCAGCACCACTGAACTCAGAAGGACAGAGCACAGGACACAGCACCACTGGACTGAACAGGACACAGCACAGGACCCAGCAGCACCACTGAACTCAGAAGGACAGAGCACAGGACACAGCACCACTGGACTGAACAGGACACAGCACAGGACCCAGCAGCACCACTGAACTCAGAAGGACAGAGCACAGGACACAGCACCACTGGACTGAGCAGAACACAGAGCACAGCACAGCACAGAACTGAACAGCACGAGATATAACAGGACAGAGGACCACCTAACACACCCTCCCTTTACCCTGATCAATGCCCGAGTGAAGATGGCGGCGACTAGCGGGGAATTTATAGGATCCGAGTATCGCGAGATCCGACAGTGGGATTATGACTCAGAGCCTCGGTTTCAGTTTTGCAATTGGCGGGAATACCCGGATCTGTCTCGGATCCGCAACGTTCGGATGGGCTCGGATTTCAGAAATCCGAGTGCGCTCATCTCTATTCAAAAGACATTGCCAATTTTTTTAATGACATTTTAGAGGTAGAGTTAGATGCATAATCAGCTCATCAAAATCATGCCCATTTGGATGAAAGAGTGCCATGTAGGAAATCTACCCAAGATAAACAATCATTTTGAGTTCTACAAGAACATCCTAAGTGTTGGATAGTATTTAAAGAGAAGTGACCCAGGTGGGACTTGAACCCACAATCCCCAGCTCCGGAGGCTGATGCCTTATCCATTAGGCCACTGGGCCTCAACTGGGCTTTTGTCAAAAATGAGGAGATTTTGTGTGTAAAGTGTCCAACAGGTATATTCAGTTTTGAACATTTCTGGACATGTTACTGTAATATCTTCTATACTGAAGAGAGAAGATGAACAATAAAGTCAGCAAGAAATTTGACAACATTTTTCAGTAAAGCTGTATTTCAACTAAGATGTGGCATTTTAGTGGAAACAATGAATATCATTGGAGTAGTACTGGGTTTTGACAACAGCAAAACCCAGTATTCTAAGCATAGCTATTGTGAAAATTAAAAATATTTAAAATAAATCTTTCTTGGCGATCACTTTTGAATGTCCTTTAAATTCTATATCTCTCCCCCTGACCTCTCTCCTTCTGTATTATTTTGTATAAAAAAACTGTCTTTCTGTTATGTCCACATGGATGACCCAATGGTACCTAAAGCTCAGCATGTCCAAAACAGAGCTTATTATCTTCCCTCCTGCCAGAGTCACCACCTGCCCTTAAATCTCACTCACTGTCAGTTACTCCTCAATTTCCTCTGTCTCCCAATCCCGCTGCTTTGGTGTCACACTTGACTCCACCCTCTGATTTATTCCTCACATCCAGACTCTCTACCAGTCCTGTCGACTCCACCTTTAAAACATTGTCAGAATACGCCCTTTTCTTACTCAACATGCTACCAAAACTCTTATCCATTCTCTTATCATCTCCAGTCTTGACTTTTGCAACCTCCTGCTATCTGGCATTCCTGACACCCGTATATCCACACCTCAATCCATCCTAAATGCTGCTGCAAAATAAATCTAAATGCTGATCTTCCTCTCTCACTGCTCCACATCTGCTGCACCACTTTGCAAATCTCTACACTGGCTCCCTGTGTCCTCCAGGATCAAATTCAAATTACTCACCCTTACCTACAAAGCCAACAACAGCAATACCTCTGCATACATCTCAGATCTCATATCAAAATACTTTTCCTTCTGCCCTCTTAGATCTACCTCTGATATGCGCCTTGTCTTATGACCGGGAGCCACCTCTCACTCCCGCCTACAAGACTTCTCCCGTGCTGTTCCCCACTTGTGCAATTCCGTACCACGCTCAATCAGACTTTCCCACAGCCGTCAAAACTTTAGACGCTCTCTGAAAACCCATCTGTTTTTTAGAGGCGTCCTTATCCCCGATAACACTATTCCCACTAATGCACCCTCATAACTGTCCCAATGTCCACTGTGAGCCACACTCGCTCCTTTTGTTTCAGTTGTGCCCTCTTCCACTTACAATATAAGCTCTCTAATGAGCAGGGTCCTCCATACCCTTTGTTTTCATGTCTGCGCTTATTTTGTCTGCCTTGTATGTCCCTGTTTTATGTATGTACTGTTTTCCTACTGTATGGTGCTGAGGAGCACTGTGGTGCCTTACAATTCTACCATGATAATAATAATAATAATATTGCATTAAGAGACAACAGTAGAAAAGTTAAGATTCATTTTTCAGCAGTGAAGAAGTTTTAGTGGACCTCTTGATAAACATGTCTCACGGCCTTGTTATTGTATGTGTAAACGTACATGGTTTGAAAATTTTGTGCAAGGAACAAACCATATGTAGGAATTTTTCAAAGAGCGAAGTTGGTATTGATTTACACTGACCTCTCAGAAACTGGGATATTTCTCAGAATAATTTGTTGCATGTGACCGGAGGCAGGGCATATAGAAATAAGTACATTACTGCTTCAGACAAACTCCACACTCAAGATTTTGAATTATCACTGATGATAATCTTTGTAGATGTCTAATACAGTCGAGAAATAAGTCAATGACTCTTCCATTCTGTGCTGTAATTCATGTGAGATAAGGTGTTTTGATGGATTTTACAACCTCATGAACATGGCTACGGTGAAATTGAGAGAACTCAAAAGACATTGCCAAATTTTTACATTTTAGAGGTAGGGTCAGATGCATAAGGTCATCAGAATCATGCCCATTTGGATGAAAGAGTGCCATGTAGGAAATCTACCCAAGATAAACAATCATCTTGAGTTCTACAAGAACATCTTAAAATGTTGGAGAGTATTTAAAGAGAGGTGACCCAGGTGGGACTTAAGCCCACAATCCCCAGCTCTGGAGGCTGATGCCTTATCCATTAGGCCACTGGGCCTCAACTGGTTTTGTGTCCAAAATGAGGAGATTTTGTGTGTAAAATGACCAACAGGTATTTTCAGTTTCGAACATTTATGAATATGTCCCTGTAATATCCTTCTATACTGAAGAGAGACGATGAACAATATAGTTAGCAGAAACTTCCAACAACAACAGACAGTAAAGCTGTATATCAGCTAATACTAATGGAGTACTATTCTTGGACAACAACAAAACCCAGTATCACAAACATAGTTGTGAAAATGTACCTATAGAAAGTGCCTGTTTGTTTGTGTGATAGAGACTTTAGACTGAGGAGGAGCTGATGTGAATGATTATACATTCATTTAAGAATCATAATGATACTTTTATGTGAATAAATTGGCATAATTAGAACTTTTGGGTGAGTGGTTGAAAATAATTTAATGAAATAAAACACAATAGTTTTGTTGATTGTTAATATTTGTTCATATGAAGATCAGTTAAATGGTTTTGAAACTTACATGGCGATGAAAACAAATATGTGAAAATGTATTTCTATCACACAGTTTTTCCATTATGCTCTATAACTACTCTCTTATATTCTATTGGAAATGTATGCCCTATGCTATTAACAATGGGAATTGGAAAATGTCTGCACCTATAATTATCCTTATGATTATTCCATGTCATCAGCTTACCAATGTGTCATTATCTTCACCTAGTATTATATTAATTGTAGTGTTTGTAAGTTTAGCTAACCAAAGGGTACAGTTCACAAATTATAGTGATTATTTCATTTCTTTCCTTGAGGGCACTTGAAATATATAAATGTCAGTAAGGGTTGATCCATCCTATTATTGATAGAATGCCATCCGTGTGTAATCATATCCTCAAACACTGGAGTTACTACCCACAGGTAAGATACTTTAATGAAATAGATTAAGTGCATGTAATCTGTTACACCTACTCATTTTATATGATCTGTGTAGGTTATATAATGCTTCATATTAGATGCAAATATATTGATTGTCCCAATCTCCACATGTATTGATTTCAGACAATTTAAGCATATGAACATTATTTTTCTGTACATATTTAATAATTTTTTTTTTTTTTTTAAGAAAAAAATAATTAGTTTTGGAGTAAAACTCAAATACAGTATATTTCAATGTTATATGAAATAGAAACTTTTGTGCGCAGCCAGAAAAAAATCAATCACTTCACTAGACGAATGATGACTCATTTGTTTCCTTTTTTCCGATCTGTGGTTATTATTTCATGCTTTATCATTAATTGAAAAAAATAATTAGATGCCATCTTAGTTACAACAAGCATTTTATGAGTCGGATTTATAAACATTCCCTTACAGTTTAACAGAAATATTTCAGTAGACCCAATGATGATGATGATAAAGGTTTACTATAAATAAATGTTATCATTTTAAAAAAGAAAAAATAATAAACACAAAAGTATTTATCAGCACCATATAAAACTATAAAACCTTCAAAATGTCAAATGTGTCATATTTTGGAACGGTAGTCTAGGATATAAATTGCAACAAATTCACCAAAAAGCCCATGTGAATATTATTATCAATATTATTGTTATTATTATTTTTACTATTATTATTATTTTATGATCCTGGATTGACCTCTCCTTGAGAGATTTGTTTGGCACTGGACATGTGACGTGCCGCTTCACGGTGTACTCAGCATAAGTGAATAATTGCAAGGCACCCCAGTGGGTTAGACAGTAGCCCTCTTTATCAAATGTTTCTTCATAATGTAAGTTCTTGCAATAACAGTCCTTGTATCTCCTCCTGTCCCTCTCTTAAGGCATCACTGAGCACAGTATATGGTAGCAGAGTACAGTACATGATGCTGTAAGGTATGAAAGAGCAGTGTGGACCCTCTTCAGTAAAAGAATCTCAGAGCTGTGTGTTTCTTTGTATCTTTGTTTGTTACATCTTTGCATGTGATACACAGTTTCAGTTTTGACTGCAGGATTTGTATGTATTTTCAGCTCTTTTTCACTGAGTATACTTTTTCATTCACTAAATTGTCACAATACTCATATTTTTCTATTCCGCACTCAGATAATGAATCCAGACAACTGTAGATGGGTCCTTCTACTGATAGTTGTGCGTATGTCAGAGGCTCTCTCACCATGTCATTACTCCGAAGTGCCTTTACCAGCTTATGTACACGACGGACAGATCATCATCGGGGGACTTATTCCTGTGCATGAGAAAACTGTGAAACAAACATTAAAATTTACCAAGAAGCCTCCACAAAGGCTTTGTGAGAAGTAAGTGAATATTTTATTTTATAACTATTGAGTGTTTTGCAATGAAATATGTGGACATGGATTCTCAATAATGAAAAGCACCCTCCCCACCCCCCCAAAAAATGACCCTATTTCCTAAATCCAGGAAGCTCCAGAAAATAAAGCAAAGCTTGGATCTCCGCGTTACAAGTCTGTTTGTTTCTGGTGCCGTATATATGCACTTTTAATTTCTTTTTATTCTTTGACTGTTAGAAAATCTCTTCTCTTGGGCTGATGGGCATCTGTATACATTGAGGGGTTGATTTAATAAAACTTCTAAGAAGTAAGGAGGTGTTGCCAATAGCAACCAGTCATTTTCTAGACTATACTTGTTGAATTATTGAGAGAATCTGATTGGTTGCTATGGGCAACACCTCCGTTTTCACTTTATAGAAGCTTTAGTAAATCTACCCCTGAGTCCAATAACTTTTTTTTGGTTTTGACATTATCCAACATGGAGCTGTGGAACTATGAACTCAAATAACTGGTCATCTACCACTGTTTCTAGTTCAACATATTTATTATGTTAAAAGTCACAGAAAAATGGGTTTATTTCATTAGTTTGAATAACTCTGTGAAAGTATCTAATGAAGTAATAGCAAAACTGACTTTTCATTTTAAATTGTTCCCAGTTTTTCCCTGTATAATGTAATAGAAGCAGAACCCTTAATGTGTCATCCAGCAGCTCAAAGACAACATTTCCACTACAAAACTATGGCTATCCAGTGCCATAATAGGATCTGAAATGATTAAACACCAATATTAAAAATAATGTAATAGAATATTATTAGGAAGATTCTATGAGTGAAAAAATATTTATTACTATTATTATTATTATTATTATTTATTTTTTTTAAAATATTTTTTTTTACATTTATGCAGTGTATTCTGTATTTGATGTATTTTGCTATTTTTTGTAAAATAAAATTTTTTTTTTTTTTTTATAATTTTTATTGAATTTTTCAAAACAAACAACAAACAGTAGAAAATGAATACTAACATTCTAAAATGAAAATTAAATAAATATTTGCCTAAGGTATAGAAAATTAACTAAATATCAACATTATTCAGATATTGAAAATTGGATTATATTAATAATCAAATAAGGAAGGTTTCATAAAATAGAAATGGTGCTAAAATAAGTTGGTATTATTATTATTACTATTATTATTATTATTATTACTATTATTATTATTTTCTTTTTAGGTTTTACACAGAAAAATATCAGTATGTTCTTGCAATGTTATTTGCCATTGAAGAAATAAACTCGAATCCATTTCTGATGCCAAATGTTTCATTAGGATACGAGGTGTACGACTCCTGCTATTCGGACGCTGCCGCTTTAGACAGCGTCATGTCTTATTTGTCTGGAAAGCAATCCAGGGTGCCAAATTACAGCTGTCGTTCTTCACATCCTAAGTTGTCCGCGGTGGTCGGGGACTCTCCATCATCCGGCTCAGTCGCCGTAGCTCGGATACTTGGGCTCTCTTTGTTCCCACAGGTAATCTGCAAAAGGTGTTTTGTGACAAAGGGGTAGTTAATCAAATTGTGGCATATACATAGAGAGTACACTATATAAATAAATGAATAGTAATAATAAAAACAATTATAAGAATAATATTCTGTGTTCTGTAACATGAAGTGTGAAAACAATAGCACACAAAATTGAACATTACAGTCTTCTTACCCACATAGTCCCATGACAAGTGTCACAGTATCACAAAGAGGATTATGCTTGTTCTTAACAATTTAATAATAGGATTTCTCATTTTAATGATAAATTTATTAAGGCCAGAAAAACATTTTATACCATAAATGCAATGTTTTGCTTGTAGTGAGAAAATATTTGTAACTAGTTGCTAGATGTAATATACCTCAAATGTATTAAAGATCCAGTTAGTAGTTGCATGGGTTATAATGGATCATCTCCAAAATTGCTTTCCATGAGAGAAGTTATTATGTGTTATTTAGAACTTCATCATCTATTTATATAGCGCCACTAATTCTGCAGCGCTGTACAGAGAACTCACTCACATCAGTCCTTGCCCCATTGGAGCTTACAGTCTAAATTCCCTAAAACACACAGAGAGAAAGAGAGACTAGCATCAATTTGATAGCAGCCAATTAACCTACCAGTATATTTTTGGAGTGTGGGAGGAAACCAGGGCAAACATGGGGAGAACATACAAACTCCAAACAGATAAGGCCATGGTTGGGAAGCGAACTCATGAACCCAGTGCTGTGAGGCAGAACTGCTAACCACTCAGCCACCGTGCTGCCCACTTGTGCTCACCTCGCATAATAACAGAATGTGTCAGTAATAACCTATCTGAATGTTACAGCATCACAATTTCAAATACACAAATATGAATTTCAATGTGTGTTTTCATTTATATAAATGTACAATACAAAGGTTCCTATGTTCAACACCTCTCGAACTCCAGGTACGTTCACATGTTTAGGGACAGAGTTACTAAAACTTCTAAATAGAAAAGTGCTCATAGCAACCAATCAGATTCCAGCTATCATTTTCTTGAATTCAATAGATTAAAAATAACTGATCTCAGATAGGTTACTATGGGTAACACCTCCACTTTTCCTGTTTAGAAGCCTTTTTAAGGTCAGAGATATGTTATGTGTTTGTGTTCAGATCAACTTTGACAATTTGTCTTACTTTTACGTTAAACTGAGAATAAACATTTCATTTGCAAGGATATATAAAAGTGCTTTTGGAATTGTCGTAGATACATCAGGTTGAGAAAAAAAAATATTTCAAATCCCATTGGCATATACAGTGAACATGACAAGAAGGAAGCGCTTTCAGCCAAAAACAAGGACAAAGGCGACACAAAGCATAAGTAACAAATCCATAGATGTTGTTACATATGTATTAAGAAATAATGATATCATATTACTGACATAAGCAATGTTTCAAAACATCTCACACAAACTAGAATAGAATGTGTCTGTTATAAAATAACTTGTTCATTGGGCCCACAACATGGACACTACAACATTGTCTTTTTTTCAGGACACGGTTTTCCTAGCAATGTGAAATAAATAATATGTGGAGGAGAAGAAATTGATTTTTTTTTTGAGTGGGGGATGGATACATTATTATTGTTATTATTTGTTTTTCTGTGTGCTATATGTTTGTGTATCATAGTAGCTGTCAAAATAACCAAATTCTGCAGGTGCAGCAAACTGTTGATTTCAGTTTGTACTTGAGCTATAGGACATCGTAGAATCAGTGGTAGGCCACGTATTGAGGTGGTTGGCATAGCTAGGACTTTGTTCATCATAGTTAATGTTTACTTACTGGCTTACAATACTTTCATGGAAGGTTCTCTTTGCAGATCAGTTACGCCTCTGCCCTTCCCTCCCTGGCTGACAAAATCCAGTTCCCATCTTTTGTAAGAACTGTGGGCACTGTAGACTCTCAACCCACTGCCGTGGTCCAGATGATCCTGCATTTCAATTGGTCATGGGTCGGCATTTTGTCTTCCAACAATGACTACGGAGACCAAGGTAGCCAGAAGCTGAAACTGGAGATGGCCAAGAATGGCATATGTGTCGCGTTTGCCAAAACCCTATCGGTGCCACCAAGCAAAGACAGCCTTGAGAACATCATCAAGGCTATCCACAAAACGAAAACCAATGTTATTGTACTCTATGCCTATGCCACCGAGCTAATAGCTTTCCTGCAGTCTGTCACCGACAACAAGATAGTTGGAAAAATTTGGGTTGCGGTAGGAAGTTGGCTGCCTTCAGCTGTATTTACCCAAAGCGACCTATGGAGTACATTAAATGGTACCATTGGTCTTGCCAAATACAGTGCTGATATCCCCGGCTTCAGAGATTTCCTGTATAGCATATATCCCCCAATGTACCCCAATGATATATTTATTAAGGAATTTTGGGAAAATGTCTTTTCATGTAAGTGGATAGACAATAATCTTGGCAATATGTTATCCTATGGCATTAATACTACGTTTTGCAATGGAAAGGAAGAATTAACCAAATTGGATGGCTCTGTATATGGTACGACTAATTTTCGGTTTGCTGTGTCTGTGTACAACTCCGTGTATGCTGTAGCCAACGCAATAAACAATATGATGTCTTGCGAGCCTGGAAAAGGACCATTTTTAAATGGATCTTGTGCAAATATTGAGAACTTTCAACCATGGCAGGTACGACATAGAGAACTACACTACACAACACTGCAAACATACATATCTAGCAACTTCTAATATAAGTTACAAAGGCATGACGCCGTTAACTAAGAGTGTTGACGTAGAACAGGAATTGATGTAGGAGGCAATAAATTAAAGTCATCTGAAGGTGCACAACACCTTTTAGTCTGAATCCCTTACATGTTTTTCTGTGTGTTAAAGATTCTTTGCATGAAGCCTAATTTATATTAGTTATAATCCTGAGAAGGATGAATTACCACATTATATATATATATATATATATATATATATATATATATATATATATATATATATATATATATATATATATAGATAGATAGATAGATAGATATTTATGGATATATGTAGATATATATAGATATATCCACCCATCATTCATTTGTATATTTTGAAACATTTTAACATTTTATTTTATAAAGTGTGATACATTTTGAAACACCAATTTGCTGACAGAAGTTATTTGAGAAAAATATTTAGAAAATGCTATTTTATATCATGTTAAAACATGATTTCATGTTTCCTTTTTAAATAATATATCTCATATGTATAAATAAAATATTTGACAACTGTAACTATGAGTCAGTTTTAACTCGCACTTTATTGGTCATGTGGAGTTTTATTTGTGAAAAATTATCTCCAAAGTTCTATAGCAGGATTTGGTGTGTGTTACATAATCAACATTTTTTAGAAGTAACAATATTACCATGTAAGATTCACATTACAAATGTAGTTTGGGGCCGTGCGCTATGTTTCCTGAGACCCCTCAGTGCAGGTCATGTTGATGATAGAGATCTGTGAGATCTCCAACGGAAGGATGTGACTCCCTTGTGGCTCCAACTCTTGGACACTCTATATTCCAAGCCTGGGGGGTTCAGGGATATATAAGGGACTTGATCTGGAAGCTATTTTAGCTGTCATGAGCAGGAATAGTTGTGTAAGAGCAGATTATGCAGCGTGGAGTACAGGAGACACAGAAACCCCAAGCAGAATTTGGTTTCTAAGCCAGAGATCTCTGTGTTGGTCAATGTGGGTTCTCCAGCTGGAGCTGTTGGTGAGACGCTCTGTGTCTGGGAGAGTGTGAGATTGGACAATGGGTTTTTCCCGAGTGGTGACTATGTGGAGTGAAATGATTTTGGAGACGTGCCCTTCGCTTGGTGACAGTTTATCACTCAGGTTACGGAACTCTGGTCTTGAGCTATGTCCGAGGTCTTGTGAGGCTCTGCCCCCTTCCTGGTTCGGCAATGAGCCCAGAGTGTCCTTTTCACAAGACTGAGGAGTACACAATTTATGGAGGGAGAGAGGCTGAGATGTTGAGAAGTCACTTAAATAATAAATGACTGTGATAACACATTTCTGAGTACTAACATTGATTTTCGTTCCCACTCTCTGGCTGACAATTTGCAGACTGAGGAGCGCTAATCCTCCGTTATATATATTATTATAGCTCTTACATCTAGTACTGTTATTCCCTAGTATGGAGGGAAGGCAAATGCGTTCCAGCTGTGTACTATGTCCAAAACTTGTGGTGGAGGTCCTGTGCCACAAAGGGAGCTACGCACAGTCTTTCCCAATTTCAGAGACTCTGGGCCTGATTCTTCAAAATCACATATATCTGCTGATTTTGTATACAAAATCATTGTGCCCATGCCCAGAACCGGGCGATATGTCCTTGAATGCCCCTCTGTCTGCTCCGTCGTCGAGCGCAAAGGACACTTGCTACAGCCTATGATTTTGGGGAGTGAACGAGGCGGGGAAAGGGAGTTTGGCCGTCGTCAATATACAGCAGGAGCGTGCCAAACTCGAACGCACACAGCCACGTCCAAATCAAGATCTGAGTATCTAAAAGTTACTTGTTTTTGTGCTGAATCTCTTGTTCCAGCTACAGGGCTAAACTAAGTCCTAAGTACTAGTGATAACAGTCACGTATGCAGCTATAACACTGGTGTGCAGTCAGGAGCAGCCATAAAAATGTATCTTATGCTCAGCAGACATTAACAACATCCTAATAAATGTATTAATGGGGAAAAAACAATGGTCTAAAATGGCTGCATCGCTGCTACACGACGGCATTGTCATCCGTATCCTTCATTTGTTTTCTAGCTTTTCCATTATATCAAAAACGTCCACTTCCTGAACTCAGGAGGGGAGATTGTGGCATTTGACGAAAAGGGCGAACTGAAGGGACTTTATGATGTTTTAAACTGGCAAGTGTCTAAGGATTTGAAAGGAGGACTTGTGAAAGTCGGAACCTTTGATGACTGGGGTCCAAATGGTGACAAGCTGGTCTTCACCGATAAAGTGATATCATGGGGAGAAAAATACACCCAGGTATGACCATACGTATATAGCTGATTGTGACTCCATTTTACCAATTGTATTACTTACAGAGTTATTATATTACTTGGTGCCCTAGTTTATAAGTTTACATGAAAGGATACAGCAGGGGCTGGAAAAGTTTAGCCCAGGAGGTGACACTCAGCTCAGCAGCCTTTTAGGAACATTTTAAAGGAAAAAAAATGCATATAGCCCAGTGAACCAGTCCAAGGTAACCCACTCAGGGACCGGCCCAGGGGGCGTTTGTCTCCCTGCCGCCCATCCCGGACAGCCCCTAGGATTCAGTGCATACAAAATATATGCATACAGCACTGTGTACAAGGGTTTTTTAGGAATTTAATGGGCCTCTGTACAAGAGAAATCCCCCCTCATATGTGACTAAGGGAGGAACAGGACAGGAGACAGCTGGACCATCAAGGAGGAGCGACGGATCAGCCACTTGCCCTTACTGTCTGTGCACCCTGTCTGCTCTAGGTTGACAGAAATGGAACTGAGCCAGTCAGGGTAGGGAGCTGATCCCTACACTCAGATCCAGGACACTTAATATGGTGACTGGTCCCTGGGGAAGGGCCTACCACCAGGAAGGATGATATTACAGGACAGGTCCATCAATGATAAGCTTAGGCCAACCAGACAAGGGCCCTGGACCCCCTCTCCCAATGCCAGTACAATCCTGGGTGCAGGGTGGGCCCAGACGTCAATGGTCCAGTTCATGTTCCCTTGTTTTCCGAACCTATGTGCACCTCAGCCCCCCTGCACCCATGTCAAATTCAGGATATGTGCAACTACCAGCGCTTCACAGTGGCTTTTTTCTAAACCACCTCCATTCACTGGTGTTTTTCTAGATCATTTCTGAAATGTATATCGAATCAGGGGCAAGCGCAGGATTTGTAGAGGGGGTTTCTACACTAAGCCGTCAGTGGGCATGGGGGCGTGGCTATAATATTAGACAGTGATTGGCTGCTTTCCAGCTCTTTCTATCCCCATAATATACATGGGCAATGCTGCGTGCACTACTGTTAGGCGCACGCAGCTCTCCATTTTCAAGCAGAGCCATGCAAAGCGGGGGCAGGGTCCAACCACCTCAATTATACAGTGCCACATGCTTGGATGGGGGGTTTCCAGGCACTAGGAAACCCCCCTCAGTTTGCCTATGCGAATCTATAACACACATGCATGATATGTAATTATATCCCACAGTGATAAAAGTGCATTTTATTATTTATCTGCCTTAAACCTTTACATGTGATATAGAATTAAGCCTTTTGTCCTTGTTCTATTAATGAGAAAGCACAATAACTAATTTTCCCGTACATAGGGTGAACAACGCAGAAGGAGGAAAATGAAAGTGGCAAGGCAATAAATAAATAATACTAGGTTTATAAAGGCTGATTTGCGGAGTTCACCATTTAGTGCTGTTCCATTGTTTGCCTTCTCTTCCCCAGAATAATCTCATCTCCCATTCTGACAATCTAACAGAGGGGTAAAAACCCTCTAAACCCCTCTAGGGTGGGGGGTGAGGCCAAATAGCAAGGGGCATGTGTGATATAAATGGGGTATGGAGCGATTGATGATGTGACCACACCCAGAAAGGAACAACAAAAATGTCACTGAGGAAAGAGGGGTCTGGCACAACCCCTAAGTTTGGTTATAGACAGCAAAGGAATAGCATAAAACAGAATGTAGCATTTGCGTGTTAGCCACAATTAAGCAATGTAACATATTGCTGCTACTGAATGATACAGTCTGCAAAAGAGTCTGTATCAGGGACTTATAAAATAAATTTGATACAATTATTTCATTAACCAGCTGATTCTTTTTAAGGTTCCCACTTCTGTGTGCTGTGAAAGTTGTCCCCCTGGATTTCGAAAAGCTCCCCGAGAAGGAGAACCCTTTTGCTGCTATGACTGTATCCCGTGTTCGGATGGAGACATTTCCAATCAGACTGGTGTGTGTTTCACAGCTTCCTCTATAGTGTTATCTGCATAATATGATTGTCCATTTTAGCTTTGATCTCAGTGTACCTGTGAGAGTGCGTTTCCGCTGTTGTCTCTGATTGCATTAAGCCTGATATCATAGACCTTCGTCATCCGTTCTGTGGTGAACAGCACCCAAAGACAATAGTTATTAGCTGATTTTTATAGTGATAATCTACCCTAAATGATATTAATCCACACTTATAAATCCCTGAAATGTGATTGCAGCGATGAGAAATTCCTAACACGTTATAATATTTTGTCAGAATGAGTTTCACTGCTGTGTGGTTTAAGGTAGAACTGAAAGCAATCACAGACAAATTCAGTTGGTGAAACGTGAAACTTTGTGGCCAAATGCGGAATGAGATGTATATTATTTGGAACCATTTTTAAATTGTTTCTTATCTCTACTAGCACAGTTTCAACCTGCTTACTACAGAATGCCCACAAGGTGGCAATAGCGCACTGTGCTTCCCATGAAAATGGTTCCCGAAAAAGTGATTAATAAGAATCTCCTATTTACTTGTAGTAGCAAGATCTCCTTAATAATCCCATTTTTTTGGTTGCTTTTTTTTTTTTTTAATAATAAGAGGGGTATTTTAATGTACATTTCATGATTTTGAACATTTTCAATGCAATGGCAAAACAGTGATGTTGTTGGTGATCCTGTATCACTCTTGATTTAGATTGTAAACTCTCATACGTTTTCTTTTATTTGTTCTATTATGAAACGTCTGTGCTCCTTTTATTAATCAATGATTACTTGCACCCTGTAAAGATGATCTGCCTCTGATTTTCCCCACGTTGTATTCCTACTGCTGAATTAATTGAGAAATGTGGTTTTTTTTGTTTTTAACATCATTTAATTCAGCGCTGGTTAATACAAAGGAACTATAAGAGGGAAGTTGGAGACCTGTAATGGACGGAAGGGGGTCAAGCTGGAATGTAATTACACATCACTGCATAAAAAGTCAACACTTCAAGTATTCTATAAAAATAATAATAACATTGTAGCAAGACACTAAGTATACTCTGTAATGTTCTTCTGTTTCTCAGATACTACTGACTGCATGAGGTGTCCAGAAGATCAATGGTCCAATGAGAACCGCGTCAAATGCATCCCGAAAGTGATTGAGTTCCTGTCGTATGGGGAACCGCTGGGCATCGCACTGTCCAGTATCACCGGTGTTTGCTCTCTACTCACTCTCTCAGTTCTCTGTGTCTTCATCAGGTTCAGGGACACCCCACTGGTAAAAGCCAATAACCGGAACCTGAGCTATCTTCTCCTGGTGGCCCTTCTCTTCTGCTTCCTCTGCTCCTTCTTATTCATTGGCCGACCTTCCATCATAACCTGCCTAATCCGACAAGCTATATTTGGGATTGTATTCTCGCTCTGCGTATCGTGTATCTTTGCCAAAACTATTACCGTGGTGATTGCGTTTAATGCCACCAAGCCCAATAGCTCCCTCAGGAAATGGGTGGGTTCCTCCATTCCAAACTCTATGATCTTTGCTGGCTCAAGTATCCAAAGTGTGATCTGTACCTCCTGGGTCATAATCTACCCATCATTTCCAGCACTTGACATGAAGGAATCAAAAGGTGTCATTACAGTCGAGTGCAAGGATGGATCCATGATATTCTTCTACATCATGCTGGGATTCTTGGGTTCTTTGGCGATTTTGACTCTTGTGATAGCGTTTCTGGCTAGAAACTTACCCGATGGCTTCAACGAGACTAAATTCATTACCTTCAGCATGCTGGTCTTCACCAGTGTGTGGATCTCTTTCATTCCGGCCTATGTTAGCACCAAGGGAAAGTATATGGTTGCCGTGGAAATCTTTGCCATACTGTCGTCGAGCCTGGGACTGATTTGCTGTATCTTTGCTCCTAAATGTCATATCATCATTCTTAGACCTCACATGAACACCAGAGACTATTTAATTTCAAAGAGCCAGACCAGTAAAAAAAAATGAAATTCATCGACTAACTGGGGATAGTTCATAGACAATATTACACACAATATTGCATATGGGAACAAATTATATATATATATATATATATATATATATATATATATATATAAATATATTTCTTATAACATCAACTTGGATTTTATCATTGCAAGTCATTAATTGTCAGGTGACGTCAGACCCGGAAGTAGGAGGGACCGTTTGCGGCGTCCGGCCGCTAGCTAGCGCTTTTGCTATCTGCTCCAGTTATAATTTTTAGTGCAATTATGTCTGGTTACAACGAGTTTAAAGATAAGTGAATACAGAATACCACTAACATATGCCTGACACAATCGACTACTATTTGGCAGACAATCTGCATACTATTGCCCTTCTGGTATATGGGGGGGGGAGATAATCAATCATCATCATCATCATCAACATTTATTTATATAGCGCCAGCAAATTCCGTCGCGCTTTACCATTGTGGCTGCACACTCTCACTTATTATTGGATTATATAACTAACTAACACATGGTGTAAAGATCTGAGTAACCGATTGGTGACAGTTATATGATATTAATGAGAGATATGGAGAAACAAGGGAAATTATATATACCAATTGTCAGGATAAAGCATAGATCTGATATGCTGAAATAGAATATTGGATGTCAGGACCCAAATAAATCTTTGCATGAATACCTAAATTAACCTGATGGTCAATTCGGATAAAGGTGTGACCAAATGAGGCCAAGAACATGTAATTGAGTTAGGTTAACCCTTTGTGCAGAGACCAGCTTTAGATATGCAGATCACAGACATCCATTGTATTTGATCATGTATTTCCCTAGCTAGTACTTCCCTTCAATAGGTAGTATAAACACCAACTAACCCCTAGGTGTAAATTAGAGAGCTTGCATTTATTTACAAGGGATAATTCATAACTGCAGGGTAAATAGGTTGTATCAAATGAATCCATTGATAAGCTAGTGTAACAGTAAAAGACGCAGCGTCTGATGTAATGGTGTTTGGAGGTTTTTACATCCCAGTGTGAGGAGATAAGCCTGCCACTTTTAGCAGCTTCCAGGACATAGCACTGTTTGCTTGTGACACTTGAATAGACTTGTAGGTACCGCTCAGCATGTAGCCTGGCTCAATGAGGCCAGGGGATAACATAGCCTATATGTAATACTGTATAGACAGAAAGAATTCAGTTTTAAAATATGCCACTTAAAATCAATAAAAGCAGAGATCAACCACCTATTCCTCAATAGCATGAGGAAGGGCAGCTCATATGGTAAATTAAGAATTCTGACCCACAGAGAAATGGAGAAAAGGAGTGGAAGCTCTGCGAATGCCCTGTACTTAGGCATGTTTGATATGACAAGATGAACCAAGTCATAAGGGATTTGTTAATGATAAGATTGGATCGATGTAACGCTGTCCAGGACAAATATATCACATTGTAGAATTGGTTAATAAATCAGGCAACAGGTAAATTTGGTTTGAAAAGGTGTCCCAGGACACAACCCCGATTAGCATTAACCCTGCCCCTGTGAATGCCGCACCCATTTGAGGTTGCTTAAAAATCTGTGTTCTGAGGGAACAAATTGTCAGACTTTTGGGGATCAATCTAATTGAAGGACTGTCCGTTATTTCTGCCTGCCCCAGGCATACAGATTATTATATGTAAGTAATGCTCTGTAGGTTATCTCTTTTATTTTAAACTGTTTTGCTTGTTATGTCAAATTTATTATTTGTTTATTCCTTATTTTTCTTTTTATCTGAACGCCCTGTACCTTTTGTATATTAAATCTAAAATTTAATAAGTTGCGTCCTTGATACTCTAAATAATCCATAGCCTTTGTAGAGGAGATTGCTCGTCCAGGTAAACCCTTGGAATACCAGTGTGTGATTTGTTGATACATTTGATTAACAAGCTGTGTGTGCTTGTATGTACATTTGTGTAACAGTCTGGAGGTGTGAAGAGGTAACCCTGTGTGTGCTGGTGGGAGTCTTGCTAGTTTGTGGAACTAGGAGCCTGTGTGCCAGTGTGAGATAGTATATTGGGGTCCTATTGCCCGTACCCAATAGGTGGTGGCTGTACCTAAAGTGTCTGGGGGGTGTGAGAGCGCTGTGTTTGGGGCGATTCCGTAGGTCTAAGAACCTGTGTGATAGGTGAGAGAGACTGCGGGCTGAAATCGTGTGTGACCTCATACAGCAAACACCCCAACGTCACGGCAGCTGGGAGCGCGTTCGTGACAAATTGGTGGCATAGCGGTGGGATGATTTAATTTCTTAGAGTATTAAGTGCATGGTTTAAGCAATTAACCCTTGAACTTATAAACTGATTGTAACCTTGCGAGGAATACAATAGTTTTACAAGGACGAAACTCAGGGCTATAATTTTTGAAGACATACGTGCAAAGCAGTTCCCTTCCCTTCTCTCTTGTTTTTCTTTTCTATCTTTTATTTTGCAAAGTGACTGCAAGGATGGCAGCTGCTTACAAGAAAAAAGCCAAAGAAGTTTTAATTGCCCTGTGTGAGCAGCGAGGTCTCGACTGGACAGATAAAACTAAAAAGGAGCTGGTTCACGCATTATTGGAGGATGATGCAAAGAAGCAATGTGATATGGAACCTGAGCTGGGGAGCAAGACAGACCCAGAGGATCAAGGTGTGGATAATGTCACTGAACCAGAGGATCCAAGTAGGTACATTTTCATAAATCCAAAGAATCCACTTGTCATGATGAGTATGGCAGAGCTAATTGAAGAAGCTCAGCTGCGAGGTTTCTCCTGCCACAACAAGACACGCTGGGAGATCCTCGAACACCTCGACTGGGAAGAGGAAAGCCCGATACATCCTTTCAGCGAGTATCGCATGATGGTCCTTATTCCGGGCTACACGATGAGTCTTATGGAACGGCTGGACTACCTGGAGGAGAGTTTTGAATACGCTCAGGAAGAGGTATCTTTCAGGGGTGGACTTCATACCCCATTCTGGCTAGATCAGTGTCGCCGGGTGGCTGACAAAAGGCAGCACCTGCAGCAGCTTCTTTCACAAGCTGGAGCAGTAATCGCCCAGCCTGTAGGGGTGGCCCACGAGGAAAAGGTACCCCTGCCAGCTACAGATAACATGGAATATGCTACAGAGATTTTGCATCCAGAGGACCCTTTTAATCTGCTGGGGGAAGCTGATGATGCTAGCAGCATACTACCAGATGCTGCACAGAATTTGTTATTGGAGGAGGCTGATTTTAAAGAGGACATAATTGTTGAGAAGACTATTTCTGGGGGAAAAATGGAAGTGCCTGAAGATATTCCCACAAATGTTTTAGTAGTTACTGCTCTTGGATGGTTAAATTCTCAGTATGTTCCCGCTAATGTTGTTCCTACTATCTCTAATTCTGTTACACCGTGTGACTCAGCCCAGGTAGTATGGGATAATGCTGAACCTGCCAATGATGTGACTTTGTGTAAAGAACCTGAACTGTTCTGTAATCATTTTGCATCTGGTGCTGTGCGAGTGAAATGTGATGATGAGAAGCTGATACGTGCCAGTGTTAACTCTGGCAATTATGATGATTTACGGGAAGAACCCGAGGTGCCAGGATGTGATAAGGAAAGAGAATGTCTTATTGGACCTACTGCCTATAATGAGGATAATGTCAATAACAGTATTGTGTTAGAATCCAAACCTGTTTTTACACTGACATCTTGTCATGGGATAGGGACAGCGGACATTGTTATTGCAGATGTTGGCATTAATACTGGTGTAGATAATATGCTTACTAGAAATGGGACAGATGACAATGTGATTAATTCTGTTGTGCTAGAGAAAGACAATGTTTCTACCCAGGTAATGTGCTCGGAAGATGCTGTACCAGGTAACTGGGAGGGAGGGCAGAGTGAAGATGTATATTCTGTGCCTGAACCAGCTGCACACAGAGCGATTGAGCATGTGGGGGAGACACATAGTCCTGACCAACGGGAAGTAGCGAGTGACAGCAATTCTTACTTTGTTGCTGGGACCTGTAGTTCGAATGTTCACCACTCAGATCAACATCTGAGTTCTGACCATTCGTCTGAGTTTTCCATAGAGACAGGGGGGTCAGTTGCTAGCCCACACTCACTTAGCCAGCCGTCTAACGGCTTAGAGGAGATAGATGAGGGGCCCATACTCCCGGCTACTCTACATCCCCAGATAGATGAGTCCAAGGGGGAGGGGAGTGTCCTGTTATGTAGGCCCCAAGATAAGAAGTGCATAGGGTGTCCCACTGACAGGGAAGGTTGTAACTGGGGAGCAGGGCAGAGTAGAAGTAGGTATTCTGCTGTGCCAGCCTTAAGGGGTTCCCACTTAGAAGTACAGTATCAGGAATTCCTGGCCATTTTTCCCTCAGGCTTTCACTTAGAAGACATGAGGATTAGAGACAAAGTGCACACTGTAACAGGGTTGGTACATGAGAACGTGATGCAGGCCCAGACCAGCCAGAAGCAGTGGTATGATTCCCCTGCCAGGATGATAGAGAGAAATTTTCATGATAATCGGTTGAAGGCTCATAATGACAGTGAGAGCCAGCTAGCAGCTATTACAGTGGACCCAGGGGGAAATTAGATGAGATGATCTTGGGCACTGACCTGTCAGTCAATGCCCATGCCATCTCTTGAAGGGGGGAGATGTCAGGATAAAGCATAGATCTGATATGCTGAAATAGAATATTGGATGTCAGGACCCAAATAAATCTTTGCATGAATACCTAAATTAACCTGATGGTCAATTCAGATAAAGGTGTGACCAAATGAGGCCAAGAACATGTAATTGAGTTAGGTTAACCCTTTGTGCAGAGACCAGCTTTAGATATGCAGATCACAGACATCCATTGTATTTGATCATGTATTTCCCTAGCTAGTACTTCCCTTCAATAGGTAGTATAAACACCAACTAACCCCTAGGTGTAAATTAGAGAGCTTGCATTTATTTACAAGGGATAATTCATAACTGCAGGGTAAATAGGTTGTATCAAATGAATCCATTGATAAGCTAGTGTAACAGTAAAAGACGCAGCGTCTGATGTAATGGTGTTTGGAGGTTTTTACATCCCAGTGTGAGGAGATAAGCCTGCCACTTTTAGCAGCTTCCAGGACATAGCACTGTTTGCTTGTGACACTTGAATAGACTTGTAGGTACCGCTCAGCATGTAGCCTGGCTCAATGAGGCCAGGGGATAACATAGCCTATATGTAATACTGTATAGACAGAAAGAATTCAGTTTTAAAATATGCCACTTAAAATCAATAAAAGCAGAGATCAACCACCTATTCCTCAATAGCATGAGGAAGGGCAGCTCATATGGTAAATTAAGAATTCTGACCCACAGAGAAATGGAGAAAAGGAGTGGAAGCTCTGCGAATGCCCTGTACTTAGGCATGTTTGATATGACAAGATGAACCAAGTCATAAGGGATTTGTTAATGATAAGATTGGATCGATGTAACGCTGTCCAGGACAAATATATCACATTGTAGAATTGGTTAATAAATCAGGCAACAGGTAAATTTGGTTTGAAAAGGTGTCCCAGGACACAACCCCGATTAGCATTAACCCTGCCCCTGTGAATGCCGCACCCATTTGAGGTTGCTTAAAAATCTGTGTTCTGAGGGAACAAATTGTCAGACTTTTGGGGATCAATCTAATTGAAGGACTGTCCGTTATTTCTGCCTGCCCCAGACATACAGATTATTATATGTAAGTAATGCTCTGTAGGTTATCTCTTTTATTTTAAACTGTTTTGCTTGTTATGTCAAATTTATTATTTGTTTATTCCTTATTTTTCTTTTTATCTGAACGCCCTGTACCTTTTGTATATTAAATCTAAAATTTAATAAGTTGCGTCCTTGATACTCTAAATAATCCATAGCCTTTGTAGAGGAGATTGCTCGTCCAGGTAAACCCTTGGAATACCAGTGTGTGATTTGTTGATACATTTGATTAACAAGCTGTGTGTGCTTGTATGTACATTTGTGTAACAGTCTGGAGGTGTGAAGAGGTAACCCTGTGTGTGCTGGTGGGAGTCTTGCTAGTTTGTGGAACTAGGAGCCTGTGTGCCAGTGTGAGATAGTATATTGGGGTCCTATTGCCCGTACCCAATAGGTGGTGGCTGTACAAGAAGTGTCTGGGGGGTGTGAGAGCGCTGTGTTTGGGGCGATTCCGTAGGTCTAAGAACCTGTGTGATAGGTGAGAGAGACTGCGGGCTGAAATCGTGTGTGACCTCATACAGCAAACACCCCAACGTCACGGCAGCTGGGAGCGCGTTCGTGACACCAATCATGGAAACAATGTTGCTATAGATAATCTTTATGTAACAGGCATAACTGAAGGACCTAGATATAAACAATACCAACATCAGACATATAACCTTAATACCTAATATATAATTGTTGCCTTTGACCAATATATGGGAATCTTGTTTTGGTTCATGCAAAAGGATTACAGAAAGACTAATAAAGAATATAAGAATGCCCATATGGCTCATGATTAAGGATTACAGAAAGATAAATAAAGAATAAACAAACAAGATAATACAGAATGATATATATTCTTTGCATTGGTTTTGAAAGAAAATCAAATAAGAGCCTTAGAACATAGCCATAAGATGCTACAATACCTTGCAGTAACTTTATAATGAAAATGTTCCAAGTGGTCTAAGCCATGTGAGGTCTAATATTGTTAAGTGCAACATTTGGGGCTCTGAATATTTATGATCAGTCCCACCATAGGGTCTATCTTGGTATTTGAATCACTTTTTTCCTACTTCTACACTTTATTTTTAGATATTCGCCTATTCTATCTCTTCTGGTTGATAATTGATATTTTAATGTTACTTAATAAAGTTTCATTTTAGTTGTTTGAGACCCGAGTGCTTCTAGATTCAACTCTTGTTCCCTTTTTCCTTTTAAGTCATTTCTTGATTAATTTATCGATTTATATGTTTTCTGCATTCTAACTATTGTTATAATGAAATCAATAAATCAAATAAAACATAAAATTTACTGTCTGCAAATAATTATTTTCTAAAACCCACATTTAGTTATTATTTTGTTACTTTCTATTTCTTGTCCATTTTCCCAACTTTTCACAGTTCTATTTTCAATATGTTTCTTCTAAACTCAACTATCAGATCTTGGGGCTTAATGAGATCTCTGCTTTTAACTGCAGTTAGGTTTTTGGCTTTAGAGGTGATTCAGAGAGTAATGTTTTAGTGGTGCCATCACTTCTGATTTTAGCCCTCCTTTTAGGTAGCAGCTGAAGATCTTCAAATCATTTACAATGATCGTTTAACCGTTTCATGTCCAAATGGGCCCCACACCTTCCGAAACATTTGTTTACATGTGCTCAGTGCATAGTATACAGTATAGATAAACTTTTTATTACATAATATATCTATAGCTACTCTAGTCCCCCCAAAAAAGACAGAAGAGCATAAAAACAAACAAAATAAACCCAAGCATGTCCAGCTCTAACATAAACTCCAGCTCTACTTGTGAAGCATCCACGATCCAACCCACACACACAATAGCTGAACAGGGCAAGTGTGTTCCACTTAGAAGGAAAAATGTCTCTTTCAGCATAAGCCCCGCTGCTTATCCCTCCATTTAGTGAGACACAGACATCAATCAGGCTGTTTCACTGTTTTATTTAGTCCACAACTTAATGTAGCTGGAGTTGCATCCTGCCAACCTGTTACCTGGCGGGGAGGCCAGAAGGCTGAAACTGCCTCAAATGAATGGAGACCACTCTCCACCATGTACTCCAGGGATCTGTAAACCAGTTCTTACCCGAGCCAAACATATTGGAAAGCTGTCTTAACAACACAAAAATGTATATATATAGCGATGGATTAGACTCAAATGTCATTTAGGTGCCAGTAATTCAGTGGACTTTAATTGTTATCAAAAGTACACCAAAATAACATTGGCTTCAAGCAAACAAAAAATGTCTAGAGCCCACTCAGGGCACTACTTCTCCTTCTAGTGGAATTCAGTTCTCCTGGTACAAACCTCTTGTCCATCTCCATCTGGTCCTCTGTCTCTGCCTTCCAGCCACTTGCAGATGTACCCCAGTCCTTCCACTGAGCGCCTGTTTAGTTGAAGTCAGTTCTCCTAGGACATTTCTCTTGTCTGTATCCACCTGGTCCTTCTTCTCAGCCTTCCTGCCTCTTGAAGAACACCACAGCTCCTCCCTGAGTCCTCCCCTGCGCTGCAGGTGGTTGTGGTCGCAAAAAATCCTGTTGAAGCGGATCCCAACCTCCAGGGTATGAATAGTTGCGAATTACACCTAGCCTGCAACCACCGATCCCCTGGATTGGGCCCTCAAATTGGCATCTTTGCCTTGAGGATCATTGTAAAGTTTCTAACATTCCTACAACAGAGAATTCTTAAGAAATATTAGAGTGAGCTGTACACTATGTAGGAAGAAAAATTGAATTTGGCAGTAACTTGATAGGAACTTTCTAAAACATTACCCCAAGCCTATTCATAATCTCTTCAAGGTCAGCTTCCCATGTGTGTCGCAATCATCCAAAGACCATCTATTCCTTCTTTTTCCACGAGAGTTGAGTACATAGATGAGACTTGGTGCTTTGTGTCCAGCCTCCCTAATTGTACCCATAGGGGGTCTGCGAGAAGATCTGGGCTGACCCACCTAAACTGTGAGATCAAGGCTTGTCAAAGTTGTAGGTATCTAAAGAAATGATTTCCAGGTCATCTGTAGAATCTGTGATGTTGTTCAAAAGAGTGTAATACCCCATCTACATATAATTGCCCAAGGCGGAGGATGTCATGTAAACGCCAGGCCTCGTCGTCGTCCCCCATTTTTACCAGTTCACCAATATCTGACTTATTCCACAATGGGCTGTTAGGATCATAACCAGAATTATTTGCAATTTTAAGCGAAGCCTGCCAAATCCTTAGAGCCTGTGTTACCAGGAAAAGATCACCTTTGTCTGCCTTAGCACCTACCGTCAAGCCCAGAGGTATTTGGATGTGCTCTAATGACACAGACCAATGGTTCAATTGCCAGAGCAAAAACAGTTGGAGATAAGGCACAGCCCTGTCTTGTGCTTCTGCCCAGAACAAACTCTTTAGACACAAAGCCATTAACAATAGAATAAAAAAGAAAGAAAATCAGTACTACTTCCAGTGAAGGGACACTAAAGACGCAAATATTTAGTCCAATACTGGGAAATTATTCCATATCATTGAGGGGATTGTTGAAGATGGATAATACATAAACATAACTCATAAAACCAAAATGTTTTATTTATATGCATTAAAAATGAATTTAATAATTAAAAAGCGAAATATTAAAATGTTGGAGTCTGGGACAGGTAAATGAGATGGGAGTACACATGAGAGTGTAGTGGTGGTAGAATCACATATATTTATGTATCTCCCTATCCACGATAATCACAGTGAGAATCCCTAATTAACCATCAAACATGATCAAAAACTGCACAGGTCATCTGAATGAATAAATCTTTATATTGTGTTAATAACACAAATATCTAATGATGTATATAATTAATACAGATGACGTTCCTGAATGTAAGTTATGTTTCTATGTCCTTAAATGATGGTGAATATCTGTTCAATATTGTAAAGATCAACAGAGTATTCGTGATACCAGTTTATTTCTGAAATCAGCTTATTTGTTATTATTATTATTTTTTATTTGTAAGAAATTATACGAAGATCGTGTGGATGGTAAGTATGTTAGCTTATAATGATGTTTCTCATAGTGAGCAGAGAGAAATGTATGCGTGACCGCGCATACAGATGTCCGGGGACACGATCGCGATCAAGGTAAATGTATCAGTTTCACAGATCCTCAATGAACAGTAGAAAAAAGTATATATCTATATCTGTATATTTTCAGGTGTGATCTGGGTTTAGTAATTATCAACCCCACACATACTAAATATTCCTTCTATTCTCACTTGAAACTGGCCGCATATAATTTTCCGGCTAGCTGGTCACCCTTTGTAAATTGTGTTATATAGGGTTATTATTCACTGACCAGCTATGGCAATGTAAATACACATTTTTCTGTTAAATACTATACACCCTTCTGGCCTAAATGAAAATATTAATTTCACAGCCTTTTTATAATCTAATAAATTCACCTTTTGGAAGAATTTTCTTCCAGATTTGGGTTATTCAAAACAATAATTATCTGTAATGGTTAAGGATCTTTCACAAGATCTCTGGTAGATATCTTATGTGATATGTTCATATATCTTTAAATTGGTTTATATTTTATTTGAATAATCACATTTCACTGCTCAATCAGCTCCCTTTATGGCTCATGATCCAATAATATGTGGATCTCGTATTCACTTCACGGTCACTTTTGGGTCAAACATTTTCTGTCCCTCTTAATATTTATACGACACATTCCCTTGTTTTCACTCTCACATTTTTATTCATAATCTGCCATCACCCTTTTATTTCACATATTTTTTCACTTTTTTGTCCTATAGAGTTATCTTATTTTCTCCCTTATATCACTTATTACAACTCTGTACATCAATTAAAATGCACTAGCACACATAAACACATATAGATATTTCCGATCTGCACTGTTTTATTTACAATTATTATTTACCATTTAATTTTATTCACCATTGGAATTTCTTAGTGATTTACAATATTGGATAAACACTATTTGCACATCATAACACTAAATATATATCATAATTTCCAATTTATATTGGAAAACCCTTATATATACCCTTCTCATATTTTTTCACGGGTGATCTAGGTATATTTTTATCTTTATTTACATTTATTATTATTTTTATTTATTTTTAGTTTTATTTACATTTATTTTTATTATTTTTATTTATTATTATTATTACCATTATTTTTATTTTTAATTATTTATTTTTATCCTCAGTCACCGATCAACACACATTTATTAACATTAAAATTCAAGTAAATAATGTGTATTATCTTGAAGGACCAATAATAACAATCTCCAAATTCCCTTTTATAACATATAAATAAATGATTTTCACAGCGGATGAAATCAAAATTAATATGGTGAACCTATCCTGGTATGTCATTAGATGTATTTTATAGTGATTTAAACAATAACTTCTAGGTACAGATGACAATCCCAGGATAGCATTATGTAGATATCTATAGATAATCAACAACATACATATTCTAAATGTACCTTACATATGATGTATACTTTATATATTCTCTTTATCTAGATGTTTATAAGTTTGGACTCTCTCCCCAAATTTTTTTTTAATAATTAATTATCAAAAAATAGTCTTTTATATATTTGTTCCTGTGACCTTATAGCAAACACATTGAAAAATCTTAATTGATAGGTTGAAAAATGAGTCAATCAAATTATATCAAGCTCATTGGTGGATATTAGTTTAAATACCCAACCCGAATTACATATGGGTTGCCTCCTAGTAGAAGCTAATAGTGAAATGTACGTCAGGTGTATGTGTAGTTTTTAGAAGGAGTCTGTGTTTCAGTGAGTTCTAAGTGTAGCTGGCTATTACAGCCCTTTTTGATCAATAATATCAATTCTGTTTAAGAGGATTAGCTCTAAGGCATTAATCCTAGATTATCACAGATATAAGTAATTAACATAATACAACAATAGTAGCTGATAAATTCAGTCTTTGTATTCGTGAATGTTTCCAGTAATTAGACCAGAGTTGCAGTTCACCAGCACAGCCCTTTTACAGGAGCTGAACCTCAGATTAGATTATCACAAATGCAGCTTTTTGTTATGGTACTAATATATTAGATACAAACCTCATTCTGTTTTTAACAACAATATTGAAACTGCTATTTATCTGCTGGGCGAATGTCACATGTATATGCTCAATATACTTTAACTATGAAATGATGTGAAAAGAACATTAGCAATTTACATGGCATTAACCCTAGCTTGCCACAGATGCAATTAATTGATACAATATAACAGAAGTTGAAAAATACATTTTCTTTGTATGTTAATGCTCTTAGTAATCAGACTTGAGCTATGCACATCAACACAGCCCTCTCACGTGAGCAGAATACTAAATTGCTATAAATGTAGCTATTTGAAATATTAGAACACAACTTTATTTTGTTCTCAATAATAATACTAAAGCTGCTATTTATAGAACCAAGCAATTCTCTGAGGTGAATGCTAAATGTATATGCTCAATACTCTTTAATCATAGTCCCTCAATGAAATAATGTGAATATACTCAAAGTAATTTGAGATATATATATTTTTCCTAAGCATCCGTTTTGCCATAGCTGGTCAGTGACTAATAACCCTATATAACACAGTTTACAAAGGGTGACCAGCTAGCCGGAAAATTATATGCGGCCACTTTTCAAGTGAGAATAGAAGGAATATTTAGTATGTGTGGGGTTGATAATTACTAAACCCAGATCACACCTGAAAATATACAGATATGGATATATACTTTTTTCTACTGTTCATTAAGGATCTGTGAAACTGATACATTTACCTTGATCGTGTCCCTGGACATGTGTATGCGCGGTCACGCATACATTTCTCTCTGCTCACTATGAGAAACATCATTATAAGCTAACATACTTACCATCCACACGGTCTTCGTATAATTTCTTACAAATAAAAAATAATAATAACAAATAAGCTGATTTCAGAAATAAACTGGTATCACGAATACTCTGTTGATCTTTACAATATTGAACAGATATTTACCATCATTTAAGGACATAGAAACAGAACTTACATTCAGGAACTTCATCTGTATTAATTATATACATCATTAGATATTTGTGTTATTAACACAATATAAAGATTTATTCATTCAGATGACCTGTGCAGTTTTTGATCATGTTTGATGGCTAATTAGGGATTCTCACTGTGATTATTGTGGATAGGGAGATACATAAATATAGGTGATTCTACCACCACTACACGCTCATGTGTACTCCCATCTCATGTACCTGTCCCAGACTCCAACATTTTAATATTTCGCTTTTTAATTATTAAATTCATTTTTAATGCATATCAATAAAAAAATTTGGCTTTATGAGTTATGTTTATGTATTATCCATCTTCAACAATCCCCTCAATGATATGGAATAATTTCCCAGTATTGGACTAAATATTTACGTCTTTAGTGCGCCTTCGTTGGAAGTAGTACTGATTTTCTTTCTTTTTTATTATATTGTGATATATTACTACTAGAAGTAGCACCTAATAGCAATGACCTCAATTTTTGTACTGCCCTTGTGTGTAAAATATTATAGGAGAAGAAGAAAAATTTTCTTGTGCGGGGGATATTCTTTAATGATTACAAAGCCATTAACACATACTCTTGTTCTGGGACAAGAATAGATCAGTTTCACCCATTGAATGAAGACCGACCCAAAGCCAAATTTAAATAACACAGCACAAAAATACCTCCACTCCACAGAATCAAAGGCCTTGGCAGCATTTAATGGCACCATCACTGCCTCTTTATACGCCGTATGGGACAGTTACAGGTGACAAAGAGTCTACGTAGATTGATGGCCATTGATTTACCCGGAATAAATCCAGTCTAATCAGTGTGTACAATCTCATCTATTACTTGGTTAAGAGGTATCAGCAATGTTTTGCCAAGATCTTTACATCAGTTGTTAATAGAGATATAGGTCTCTAAGAGTCAGGGAACAAAGGCTCCTTCCCTACTTTAGGGATCATGACTATTAGAGCTTCAGACATGAACGTGGGCATCCAACTCAATTCCCTTAGGTTCATAAATATGTCTATCAGACAGGGGATAAAGAAATCCATATGTTTCTTATATAATTCAATGAGATCCCCATACACCCCTGGAGTCCTTCCATTAGGAAAGGAGCAAATTGCAGCAGCAACCTCTTTAACTTTTAGGGGTGAATCTAAAACTTCCTTGCTAGTAAGACTTACTTTAGGTAGGGACACAGCTGTTGAGTATATATTTAAGTCAGAGTAATGAAACCTGGATGGATATGTATCTTTAAAATAATCATAAAAAATAGTAACAATCTCTTCAGCCGAAGTACGTACAATGCCCAAGGTATCTTTAATTCCCGCTTCCACAGTTTGTACTTTCTCAGACTTGTCTAAATACGCCAGAAACCTTCCACATTTATCTGTTTCAAAATATTTAGTTTGTTTAGCAAACAGCAATTTGCGCTTAGATTTGACTAAGAGATAATCTGACCGTTCTCTTTGGGCCATTAACCAAACATGTCTGTCAACAGTTAAGCGAGAAGTGAGATATAATTCTTCAAGGCGTAAGACTTCCTTCTCCAAGGTATCTCCCCGTAATCTGGATTCCGAGCTGACAAGAAAACTTTAAAGGCATCAGAAAGGATGGGAGGAGTGGCTGTAAAAACATTAATGACAAAATATTCCTATCTCTGGGATTCTAAACTAGAACCATCTTGCAACAAAGTCAATCAGAAAGGTCTTCGTTTCCAAAATATTTGACCTCTAGGAGTATTAAAATCCAATGTAAGTAATTAATGGAGAGTGATCGGAAATCCCCGAGGCATATATTTGGCATCTACTACAATCTGTACCAGTTGTTTATATTTCCCAAATCAATCTGGGAAAAAGCACAATGAGAAGTAGAAAAACAGGAAAAACCTATCTCTCGGGTGCTTCAGACGTCATACATCTACCAATCCCATTTCAGCCACTAATCCAGCAAATTTCGATTTTCCAGTAGGCATAGAATTCCCTGACGCCCTCCATCTATTAGCAGATGGATCAAGTACAGCATTAAAGTCTACAAGACAGAGTACAAGGGAATTAGGATATAAAGAGATTAAATCACCAGACTTGTTAAGGACTGCGCTATTGTAAGGATGTGGAACATAAATACCAATAAGAGTCAGACGTGTGGAATTAAAAGTATCCCTCAGGTATACAAATCTGCCCAATGGGTCAATTTCAATTACCTCTAGTATAAAGTTAACCTTATTTACGTATTAGAAGAGACACCCCAATAGAGTGGGAAATATGAGCAGGATGATAATCTCATCCAATCCCAGGCTTCTCAAGGATCTCATCCAATCCATGGCTTCTCAAGGATCTCATCCAATCCATGGCTTCTTAAGGGCTATTAGTTTACTTCCCACTAAGTAGGTTTCACTAAGACATGTAAGATCTCCTTCATATGTCTTCAATTGAGACAGGACCAGAAATCTTTTAATTTTGTTATTCAGACCATGAACATTCCAGGTACGGAACTTGAGAGAACCCTTATTTATCTTCCGACTTGCCATAACATTGGGGAATACATAAGAAAAATTGCTGCAAAAGAATCACATATTTTAGCCCCAGATACCCAGCCACTTAGGAACAATACACTGCAACATTTAAAAATAATTGCATATATGAATATCATGACACGGTACTTAATATTATTTAACCTAATCCTTCCCACTTTTACCAAACAACCCCCCCCCCCCCCCACCCTGTATATTCACCCTCGACCTCGATATAGCTGGATACCTTTCAAACTAGAATCCATCCCCTTAAACAACCTACACAATTATTTCTATGTATAAGAGGGAGCAGTAATCAATGCTATAAGAAAAAGGAAAGACACTAGCCATTAATCAAGGGGCTACCCAACCAAGACATTTACAATGGAATATGTTAAACTTCTCAGAATTCCCCAAACAATGCGTATAGGATACGAGGAATAGCTAAACATAAGATCCCATAATATCCACCTCCGATGGATGCGAAAGCTCTATATGAGCATGAAAATGAAACATCATAACTTAAAATCTATGTAATTATTTTAGCAATTATACTTAAACTGTCTTCAAGACCAATAAAAATAGTTCATTTGAACAGGTAAATATATCACCAGGGATGTCTTTATTATAAACGGGAGCATTTAGTAGACCGTTTATCCAGGCAGGAGGTTGCTTCAATTGGTGAGTCCAAAAAGAAGGTAGTTCCATCCGCGACGACCCGTAACCTGGCCGGGAAGAGCATAGCAGCTTAACATATGGCGGTTTAAATTCTCGGAGACTCTGCTTCACCTGCATGAACTGGGCTCTACTTTTCTGTACATCTACCGAGGAATTCGGGAATACAGCAACTTTTTGGTTTTGAAACATTAAAGGACCTTTGAGCCGTGCCAGGCGTAGAATAGTGTCCCGATCTTTATAATATAATAATTCAATTATTAAATTAATGAATGAATTAATTAATTCAATGTATATTGTTAGTTACCCTCACACTAATTGCAGCCACCTTATGTCCATAATTTTCTTCCACTATTCCTTATCTTTTTCCATAGCGATATTATAAATTTTATGCAATGATGTTTAAAGAGTTTTTCCATTTTGTTCCATACTTCATCGGTGCGTTCTTTTCTTTTTTCTTCTCTGCCGTTAAGTATTTACTTTTCAATATTTCAAAGAGTGGTGACTGATTTGTTAGCTTTTATTTGTAGGGCCTAACTCATGAAATGTAAGTGGTTTAACAGCTATATCAATTCATGGTACTCATCAGCTATCAAACTACAGCCAAAATATATTTTATTTTAATATTTTCGTAAGGTGACAAACAGCATTTACATCATCCCACGTCCTGGCGTAATTATGTCTACTGGGTATCATTTTATATGTCATCTTGTCAAACCAAAATTATCTCACAGAGGTCCAAAATAATCCTCCAATGATCTAAGATTGGAAGGAAATTATGTTCATTATTATAACACATCCCTTTACAATTACTTGCAATCCGTGAGGAGAGGAAATGGCCTTTACAAGTCCAATTAACACAATCTTCCTCAATTATCTTGTTAACATGATTGCAATTATGTTGTAACACAGCTGTTAATTGACCATCTCAATTCATCAACATATACCATATATAGATGATGTGTTGCCCATTGTGTCATTAAAGCAAGCAATGTAACATGCTTTGCCTATAATTCGTCTTTACCGTCGTACCTATGAGTTTTATGATAAGATACAAAGTTTCTGACTTACAAATGAGGTTATCGAAGGTCCTTGTTTTTCTAGCTTTTATCACAGTTGTCCAAGAGTCTACCCAAACCAAGTGTCTTCTGGAGAAACAGATGATAGAGTCCTTCTCAAAGGGTGGAGATATCATTATTGGAGTCATCACTTTGATTCATTCCACTATTTATCAACCAAATGTAACTTACCATAAGAAACCAGAAGTTGCCTCCTGCGAAGGGTAAGACAATGTCCATTCTCCGTCCTCTCGCTGAGGATGCAATAGACAACCTCTAGAAGCTGAAGAACATTTTCTAAATACTTATATTATAACTAAACAATAGGTGATATTGATAAATTTATGGAAGATTGAGTAGACTGACAGAGCCTAAGGATGGAGCTGTTGGTATTTTATAGAACTAAACATTAATATACAAATAAAGACTATTGCATTTTGCAACTTTGACAATTCATGAACTTCACAAGTAGAAATGAGAGTGCTAATTTGGCACAATAATTCGATTTTCTGCAAAATGATTCACAAATATGTCCTTAACAATTCACACATTTCAGATAGAAATGTTAAGGGGATAAAATACAATTTAGACCTTGTTATTTCTTTATTTGTTTTTTCATGCAAAAAATTCAGCTCAATTTTTGCAAACTGATTCACCGACTGTAAAACACTGGAATTCATTGAAATTTTTCAAAGTATTCCGCTCATATCAACCCACAACAATGTTTCAGTGTTTTGGCATGATTTAACAAACTGGGACTTTTGGTTAAACCAATCTCAAACAAATTGTCTTTGTTTCCATCACCGTGGTGTATATTTGATAACTGCTGAGTTGTTAAAACCTATTTTAATTTCGAACTTGAAGCTTGGTTTCAAAAGTTTGTGTTCACAGCTAGTAAGTAAAATACATTAATTGTTTTTTTTTTTTAAATGTTACTGCTTTTGTCCATTCAAGTTTTTTTATTCCACCAGCGAACGTAACTGTGTGTTATACTTTGTCAAAGTTTGAGTTTTCCATTTGCAAGAAGAACCATTAAAGGCATTGTACAATATAGCCATTTAAGCTCAAAAGTGATAGAACGAGTTTGGACATGGCTGAATCTGTTTGCCTTGCTCGAATTTAGCTTTTTGAGACTATCTAAATAATGATACTAAACTGAGACTTTTTGAAACTTCAGAACCAATATGACGACCCAATTCGAGAACAGGGCAGTCAATAAATGGTAAAGCAAAATTGAATAATTTAGAGGCTTCACGAGTCCTGGTCACCTTGCATAAAAATTCCACATGATATATTTTTAAACAGAGTACAGCAAGGGGGCATTAATATGTCCCCTCCAAGTCTAGAATGATATTATCTTTGTTATAATAATTTAAACATTAGAAACAGTGGCAAATGTTTTGTTCTCTATAAATAATTGCAAAAAATAAAATAAAAAATGAGATAGGATACTCGACACTCGGGCCCGAGTACCTGATTCCAGAGTCTAGCGATCCTCAGGGCACAGCCTCAAAATGCTTCTGCTTGTTGCAATCCTCCTGGTATTAGGCCTCTATAATACGCAGGATTGTGCTAGTTTTATGTTAACTATAGAGTATAAAACTTTTCATTGTAGTGTCTTTTAAATACAGCACAAAGAACCAGACTTACTGAGAAATGTATGTTAATTACTATAATATATGTGGGGGATGGTTTTAAACTCAATCTGCTTAATGCTAATAAAATAGAATTAAATTGTAACCAATCCTTCAACAGTTTTGTTATCAGGTACTACAGAGACGTGTTAGCGGTGATGTTTGCCATAGAGGAGATTAATCAGAATGTCAACCTCTTGCCAAACCTGACTCTGGGGTTTGATATATTTGACTCTTGTGTGTCTGAAAGAAGAGCTATCCAGGCTACAATGATGCTGGTATGGGGTAAAGAAGATCCATTTTATGAGCCCGGTCGGGGATGGAAAGAGCCATTCTTGGCCGGGATTGTTGGAGACTCCATGTCAACTTTATCAATTCCTATCGCCAGGATACTCGGTCTGTGCAATTACCCGCAGGTACGGGAATAAATCTCATTACATAGATGGGTGTGAGGCAATAATGCCAAACAGCAGATGACTTGTATACCTAATTGGGTATTATTTAGAGATGCTCACTGACCCCCGTGAACTGGTTTTGGTTTTGGGTCTGGATTAGCTTCGTGTTTTGGTTTTGGTTTTGACAAAACTGCCCTCGTGTGTTTTGGTTTTGAATTTTTTAGAAAAAAATCCAAAAATATGCTAAAATCACATAATTTTGCTTTTCTTTTTGTTCCTACATTATATTTAACCTCAATAACACTAATTTCAAGTCATTTGCAGTCAATTTTGACCACCTCACAGATCACATTATTATTTCATACACTTTCGAACAAATACTGCAGCGACCTGGCTGGATGGTAAGCGACAGAGCAATGACACAAACACACGGCAGTTCCTAGCACATCTAGGACACATTGGCACACAGCAGTGGCAGAAAAGAAAACCGTTATGTTAGATCTTAAAAAGGAATCCAAAAATCGCGAGATCCGAGATCCGACGACGTAACAATGATGTTTTGTCTCGTTTTCAAAAAGCGCGAAAGTACCAAGCCGACTTGGATCTGCTAAGTTCGGGTGTGTCCAGCATCTCTAGTATTATTGTAGAAGTAGTTATTATATAAGATTTTCTGCTCCTGCCATGTTCTATGTCTTTAATTTAATAGGCCCTAGATAAATATTTTCTTCCATGTTGTACAAGTCTATTGTGTTTTTTTATGTAGGTAGTGAAGACAACTGACATTTAATTTAATCAACAATGATGAAAAACAAATTAGGGATGATTTGCAATGAGCTGGAGTCCCTCTGCTTCTACTCATGTGACTGCTTAAATGTTTTCCAAATACTTTTGTACAAATCTACAATGTGCATAATTGTGATTGACAACTGTGGGCAGTTTGATATTAAATGAAAAACATGTGAAATCTAATTCTACCTCCATAATGCAAGTTGTCCAAAGAAATTAGGGTTCGCTGCTCAATTCATGACCATATTATCATTGAACAGTAGAATTCATATTACCGTATTTCCCCATGTATAAGACGCACCTGTGAAAAAATTGAGGATAATGTTTATAGTCTTTTGCAGAGTTATTGGTGACTGCAAAAAACATTATCCTCAATTTTTTCACAGAGTAATTGTGCAGCGGGTACAGAGAGGAGAGACAGAGATCTAACCCTATTGTAAATTCTGCCTTACCCTGTCAGATGCTTCCTCTGTCCAGTAAAGTCTTCTTTCTTCTGTCCATTGTGATCCTGATGTTAGAAAGTCGCTGACCGTCCTCTTCACGATGACTGGATGTCCAATCAGGACTTTGACAAGGTCCTGATTGGACAAAACGCCAAATGCAGAACTTGGAAGTGTGCGTTCCAACTGTGGTTCATGCACCACATCCGGTCATCTCGAAGAGGACGGTCAGCGACTTTCTAACATCAGGATCAGAACGGACAGAAGAAAGAAGACTTTACCGGACAGAGGAAGCATCTGACAGGGTAAGCGCTACTACCACTGTATAAGACGCACCCAGTTTTTAGATCCAAAATTTTTGGGAAAAAGGTGCGCCTTATACATGGGGAAATACGGTATGTGTACATTTCTCAATTACATTGCAAATTTTATCTATCACATAAACTATATCTTATTGACATCATAACATTAAATTGTAACTTCATTAAATCAAATTTTTATGCTGTGATGTACAAATTGCTGGGACGCGTTGTGCTTCAGTGTGTTTTTGAGTATTCAACAGGAAGTTTTAGTACCCAGCATAATGATTTTCGATTGGTAATGTCATTGAATGGAATTGCCCATTAATCATGAGCTTCTATTATTTCCAAAGGTAAGAAACACTTAATGCTATTTGTGCAGCCTCCTCTCATCAGGTCTCTATTTACACCCCAATGACCAATGATGAACCTCACCCTGATGTAATAGGCTAACTTATTTGGCAATCTGAGTAGCCAAATAAGAGATCCATTGGATACAAGTATGAGTTAGCCAAACACACTAAGACAGTGATTCCCAAACTTTTTCAGTTTGCGGCACCCTTATGGTCTCCATACTTTTTCAAGGCACCCCCGATCCCAAAAAATTACTGAGAAGTCCAATTTTATAAGTAGTTGGATCAAGATAACGTAATAAGTATTTAGGTCAGGACAGAAATACTCATTAAGTTGTTTGCAAAAATAATACACGTAAAAACAATACAGATTTTAAAATTCTATTTCTCTCAAAGAACAATTTACAGCTATCATTAAGAGGAATAAGATCAAACAAAATGAAAACAACTATATGTTAAAAATCACTGTGCCCCTTCATGTACTCACACTGCCCCTTCATGTACTCACACTGTGCCCCTTCATGTACTCACACTGCCCCTTCATGTACTCACACTGTGCCCCTTCATGTACTCACACTGTGCCCCTTCATGTACTCACACTGTGCCCCTTCATGTACTCACACTGCCCCTTCATGTACTCACACTGTGCCCCTTCATGTACTCACACTGTGCCCCTTCATGTACTCACACTGTGCCCCTTCATGTACTCACACTGCCCCTTCAACAATACATTGATATTTCCTCTCACCATTTCACCTCTGTTCCTTTACTCGCCTTACTTGGCCTTCTTTCTTCTTTTTCTTCTGCCTTCTTTCTTCCTCTCTCCTGCCGCTCCTGCCGCTCCTCACTGAATATGTAGGATGTGATGACGTCACGCCCAACATTCAGTGAGAAGAGAACAGGGAGGAGGATGCTGGGTCTTGGGCGTTGCTGGATTGGTAAGTATTTTTATTTATTTTTTTGCCCTGGCCACGGCACCCCTGTGACAGCGCCACAGCACCCCTGGGAGCCGCAGCGCACACTTTGGGAACCGCTGCACTAAGAAGTAGCAAAAAATGTTAGCAATATACAATGTATCTAACACAAAAAGGACAGGTAGGAATATAGGGCCTCATTCATCTATCTTCAGGACAAATGCAAATGACACTTCTGACTGCCTATAACTTGAAGGGTGGAATAGGGGGAGGGGGGGGGGCAGACACACGCACAAAACTACTAGAATGATAAGAAACAGAGGAGGACGTTTCTCACTTATGTCTATATGTTTCTCTTCTTGATTCTTAGATAAGTTTTGGTGCTTTTGATCCAGATTTGGGTGACAGGCATCAATTTCCCTCTTTCCTGCGCACCGTGCCGAATGAAAAAATACAGAATAAAGCCATTTCACAGCTCTTAAAACACCTTGGCTGGACATGGGTTGGTATCCTGACCAGAGATGATGACTTGGGGGCAATAGACGGGCAAAATCTGAAAGAAGAAATCAGCCAGAATCAGGGCTGCGTTGCCTTTCTGGAGAAAATCCATTTCCGTTACTCCCCCGATAGGATCAGGAGAATCCTGGACACTGTCGTGAATTCGACGGCAATTGCAGTTGTGCTGTATTGTGAGGAAATGCACGTGATGCCGCTACTGGACATGATGTCCAAGCAGCAGAAGAAGACTAAAATATGGATCTACACTCTTTGTTTCACATACATTCCAGGGATGTTCTCGGAGAGCACCTCCAAGCTGTTGAACGGTTCCATCGGTCTAGTTCTACACAGTGAGCCCATGCCAGAGTTAGGTCATTATCTCCAAAGTCTTCACCCATCTAAATACTCGAATGACATCTTTGTCCAGCAGTTCTGGGAGCTAGCCTTCGATTGCAACTGGCTCTCCAGTAATGGCAATGTGACTGACACAAAGAAGAAGGTAGCGTGCACAGGCTATGAGAACCTGGACCACAAAGTGGATTCTCTTTTTGAATTAGGAGATTTGAGCTACACTTTTCAGGCATATATTGCAGTGTACGCTTTTGCATATGCCCTACATAACCTTCTATATTGTACAAATCAAACACGACCCTCTGGGATTTGTGAGAAAGAAAATCTACTGTCATGGCAGGTATACTTATATTATATTGCAACATGTATCGTGCTTGTGACAAAGGGAAGAGGTTTTGGTATATAACTTGCTGTTCAGAAAGATATCACTTGAATTGTTCTTTGACATTGATGTATATGACACCTTCTTTGATCCATTGCAGTTGTTTAATAAAATATTCTAAACAATATTCTAAAAAAACACAAAGATGCAAATGGTTTTATTACAGCCTGTTCATTACAATGCTGTTAATTTATCTGATCTCTGACTCTTCACTGATGAAGCTTTGCCTCTGCTAGGAGTTTGTATTAGTTAGAGGTAAATTGTTTTATGCTTTAAATCCGCCTTGTTCAGAGCCTGATTAAGACTCCGTGGGGCCCTAGGCAAGAAATTGGTTTCGGCCGCATTTCTCCCCTCCGTTTGTAAAAATAAAAACACAAACATAAAACAACGGTTAGCGTAATCCGGGCCACTCAGTGCTCACTGGGCCATAGGCAGGAGCCTAGTTTGCCTAATGGACGATCCAGATCTGGCCTTGTGTCTATATAAAATACAGTTCTGGTAGAATTAGATGTATTGCATATATGCAACTATTTCTGACAACATTAGAAACTGTAGTTGCATTTTCAAGTGTCTTGTGGCAAAATAGTGTAGTTGGGCTGACAAATACTAATTTACAACACAGGAACCAATCTGTTTAATTTGGATCCTTATGCAAAACACAAGTTACGACAACACTGAGATTTCTGAATTTAAAGCGGCAATGGTAGGACCCGGCAACTGGACAATTTAATCCAAGGGTTAGGGTTAGGTGCCGGGTTCTGCCATTGCAGAAATCTCAAGGTCGCTCTGTTTTCTGACATAAAAGTGAAGTACCGGCATGCAGTATGTACACAATTTGTACCAGTCTGGATGTCAGTGTGCTCGGAAATGTCCTCTGTCTGTTCTAATGTAAGTCTGGATTTAAACCATGTTGCTGTTATAGTAATAGCAATTTTCTTTAACTATATACTTGTTGTTGGTTATATAGTAGTCAGAATAACGAGTACGAGCGATACATTGTTAGTCTCTATCACTATCAGAGAGTAACCATCAGTTCCAGCAACAGAACACATCTGGAATAGGCTGTACACATGATTCAATTGGCAAAGTTATATATTATTAAGTTGACGCTTTGATGCCAATGGACACAGCAGTCAGAATGACGTCTTTTAAACCAAGAAATCAATTTAATAACTCATATTGGTTTTGTTAATAAAACTGTAGCTTATGATCTGCTGGTAATTTACTCAAAACAACAGATTTTGTCAAATTTTATTAGAATCATCAATTCCAGATAGTTTTATGTTTGTGGTTACTGTAGAGGTTGCCCTCAAATAACCAAACTGAATATATCCCAAAAATGTAGGGGCTATGGGGTAAATGTTTTGTAAACACTATGAAGAAACAAGCAATTAAAATGCTATAATCAATATAAAAAATTAAATGCTATAATCAATTTTATAGCTACGCTTTTGCAAATAACCCAACAGCTCACCCCAGCCCCTGCTCTCATGTATGGAGCCAAAATCAATGACATAAGCTATAGGTAAAATATTAACATTATCTCAATGTGCTCTTCAACCTGAGACTTCTGTACTGTTTGTCATGTCTGGATTCTGCCACTCATGTGGTTCCCAAATTTGCAGAATAGTGTTGGAAGTCGCTTTAAGCAAACAAAAGAATTTTGTTGGTCATGAAGATCTCTCTATATATTGGGAATTTGTGAGATAATTTTCATACATAGGTGATGCTCATATATATCCATTATTTAAAGCCCTGGATGTACACAGGAGGGATAAAGTCATTAGCAAACTGTGTGGGGGGAGAGTGGTCCAGTTTTAACTGTGCTCAATGCCCTATTACTGTCTAATTTGGGTATCAGTTCTGTGTGAGCAGATTTGACTTTATTTAATTATGTTGTAACCATTGTTGATGAAAAACACTTGATCAGTGAACAGTATATGTTATTTACTTATAGCTTCCTCTAGCCCTGTTTTCTTAGTTCAAAAGTTTATCTCTTTCTCATATATTTGTTTTATTCTGGTTTTGTTACACTCTGAATGTTTACATTGCAGCCTTTACATTGTCCCGTCAGTTTATTACAAGAACTATTTCCCCCTCCTGTATTTGTGTACAACATTTATACATTTCTTTGTGCTTGAACAAATATTGTTAAACCTGCATTTCCCGTATCAGTGTCATCATTTCATCATTTGTTTTGAAATCATTTACTTTAAAGTTTCGACATCCATCTTTTTCTTCCTCTTCTGTCCACAATATTACAGGTTTACCAGCACCTGAGAGATGTTCACTTCACGACCCAGTCAGGCGATGAAATGTTTTTTAACAACGTGGGTGAAGTTCCGGGTATGTTCGATATAATGAACCTTCAAATTCACCCTGACAATGAGTACACATTGGTGAAAGTGGGCCGGTACGATTCCAGGGCTGCACCCGGGGAACAGGTCACCCTGGATATCAGTTCGGTCATCTGGAATCAGGAATATAACGAGGTAATTAAAGTATTCCTGTCCAATCTTGCACAGAGATATGGTTTATATGATTGAAAGCAGAGGAGGTCATTTACAAAGTGCAGCTGAAGCTCACTGCGAAACGCGTCGGTAATGCGTTTGGAAGGTCTGCACAGCACACACCAAGGTGCACACTTACTCTCTGTTCTCAGGAGACATATAACTAGAAGCAAACAGTGCCAAATTGTAAACTTTCCAAAAGTATAACCTCTGGACCCTTTAGAAAACCCATTTTTCATTTCCACTTACAATACTGCTGGGTTTAGTCTTATTTATGGTTTATATTAATCCCGAGAGTGAGTAGTGTCTGTCATTATTATAAGCAGCAATTTAGTTTGTTTTGAAATTTTAATCACATTGCTTGGCGTGCTGCTGTAAATGCAATTCTCTGCCGAAGAGCAGCACTTCTTACAATCCGTCTATGTCTTATGAAACAGGTGAATGATCTGAGTTTCTATTTTTGTGGTTGTTTAAAGCCATTTTTTTTTTAGGTCCCACATTCAGTCTGCAGTGAAAGTTGTTATCCTGGATCCAGAAAGGTCTCCATAAAAGATCTCCCAATTTGCTGCTTTCAGTGTCTTCCTTGTTCGCTTGGGGAAATCTCGAATGAAACAGGTAGAGTTACTGAGCATTGTAACTGCTAATAATTGCATAATTGCTATTGGGCACGCCCGGTCAATACAGTGTGTGGGGTCAATTGTACACCAGTAGACAACAGTGATGGCACAAAAGCAGAGCTTTGAACATTAAAATGTGATATTTGACGCAAAGGGGGCAACTGCTTTAGAAGAGACAACGGTACAGAGAAATTTGAATCTTAATTCAGCAATTTTGCTTTTCAACTCATATATATTTACGTCTAACAAACTGAATTCCTATACACAGTCACACACAAGCACACTGTCATTCTCACACACACACACGCACGCACACACTCAGGAACTAACACAAACACATACAAACTGACACAATGACACATGAACACACACACTAATACACAAACTGACACAATGACACATAAACACAGACTAATACACAAAATGACACAATGACACATAAACACACACACTAATACACATTCTGACACAATCACTGACACACAGTCACATGCACACGTACTGACACTATGAAATGTCCTTTTTATACAGTCAATTATTTCATGCATTCATTTAATATTCTGGCAAGTTTACAGCAATCTAAGAACAGAAGCAAATCTGCTATAAGTAGAGATGTGCAAATGTTCTAATATATAGCGTGAAGATGTTATATATTTATATTCTAGAAAATGATTTCCACTTTGGTGCGACATCATTGTGTTTCCTCTTGATTGTCTTCAGACGCCGCAGTGTGTGCGAAGTGCCCAGAAGAGAAATGGCCGAATAGAGATCAAGACAGTTGTCTCCTGAAGACCATTGAGTTCTTGTCCTACGAGGAGATTATGGGCGTCTCCCTGGCTGCAGTCTCTGTCACGTTCTCCGTTACAACAATATCCGTTCTGTGTATCTTCCAAAAATACTCGGAAACCCCAGTGGTCAAAGCCAACAACCGAAGCATCAGTTACGCTATCCTCGCCGGCCTGATTGTGTGCTTCCTCTCCCCCCTCATTTTCATTGGCTACCCCCTACCATTTATATGTTTTCTCCGACAGGTGGTCTTTGGCGTCACCTTTTCCGTGGTGGTGTCGGGAATGTTGGCCAAAACTATTACCGTCATTCTTATCTTCCAATCCACCAAACCCAGCTCAGTCGGAAAGCGTTTTGATTCCAGGTTATCAAACGTTGTAATATATGTCTGCCCCCTTTTCCAGGTTACCATCTGCACGGTTTGGTTGGGGACTTCTCCCCCTTACCCAGAATTAAACATGACTTCTAAATCTGATACAATCATTGCGCAATGTAGCGAAGGATCCAACATATTTTTCTACTGCATGTTGGGCTACATGGGGTTTTTAGCAATGATAAGTTTCATTGTGGCATTTTTCTCCAGGAAACTCCCAGATAGCTTCAACGAGGGGCAATATATTACCTTCAGTATGTTCCTGTTTCTTAGTGTTTGGCTCTGTTTCATTCCTGCATACCTGAGCGCAGAGGGCAAGAACTTGGTCATCGTTGAGGTCTTCGCAATAATGGCTTCCAGCGCAGGTTTACTGAGCTGTCTTTTTTTCCCTAAATGTTATATCATCTTATTTAGGCCTGAAATAAACACAAAGCAATATGTAAGAGGGCAAAAATAATCTATTTCTTGTTGATTAGCCCTGACATGGTTTCCGGATAGTGTATCTTCTAGCAGTAGTTTCTAACGGTTATGAAGCAAGGTTACTCCTTTGTTGATGGTGTTGAGAAACTCTGCAATCCATGCGGCCAATATCCAAGTCTCGGCTGCCCTCTTATGTAACCGCTGGCCTCTAAATATACTGCAGAGAGATGGGCAGAGTATTTCCTGCAGCCGCGACCCCTTCATTATCTACTTCTAATAAAATTGCATTTTTTTAAAAAAAAATATTTTAATAAAAGTTCATAAAATTCAGCACTCCCTGTTCTTGTTTTATATTAAAAATGAACATGATCAAATTGTCTTGAACACTAAGGAGCCTGTTTAACTTATTCAAATTTAGTTTAGTTCTAGAATTATTTGTACATTTTGGAGCATCAGAACCGGTACAACGAACCACTTTGAAATTATCACTAGTGAATATACCGTCAGGAGCATGCTCAGTTTGCTCCTGAGAAACGTACTGGGAGGTCATCAAACTGCCAGCGTTTAGTACATTGGCTCTGACTGATCACATGACATTTGTATCATAGGTAGTTCTCTTTCTATGGCATTTATGAGAGAGAGGGAGATTATTTTTTTCTAAGAATGTGTATAATTGTACATTACATTATATTTTTTGGAAACTGCATGTTAGTACACTGTAAGATACATAACGGTATTCCTAAGTTTAACATATCACATTGAGCAACAGCTTTTGAGTACACATTTTTATTATGCTAATTATTAGAGAGAAGCATTCAATACTTTGAGATTTTGAATAATCTTTCAGAAGCCAAATAGGAAATGAATATAGCCTCTGGCCGGGTACAACTTGTTCTTCATTGAAAATATAGGGATGATCCAAAGGTTCCGGGCTCAGTTGCAGAGGTTTGTTGAACAGCAGAGAGTTGATGGTTCGTAAGTTTTCATTATTAAACAGTTTGCTTCAGTTATACATCCACAGGTCATTGAATCTAATATTAATATCAGTAATGGAAAAAGAATAATATACACCATTAAGGAAATGAATAGTTGACTTTTTTAGGCTTTGATGAACACTTTAATTAAAAAACAATTTCTGCTAACAGTCATGCCCTCTAAATGGAAAAAAAGTATTGAGAAACATTCAACTCACACAATAAGCCTTAGATTAACCACCTCCTAACATGTCAATATGAAAAATCAAGGCAAAATTAATTAAACTCCTGGGGGTAAATGTATCAAGTGGCGATTTTATTTTCAATTCGCTGCTATTTGGCGAGTTTGCAGTGAAAATTTAAAGCAGCAATGGCGTTAAAGGCATTCTTGTTCATTTAAATCCGCTTTAAATTTTCACTGCGAACTCGCCAAATAGCAGCGAGTTGAAAAAAATGGGCACTTTACCCCCTGATCTACAAAGTCTGGAGACTAAAGGAGGTTTAACATATGAAACACATGGGGATGTAATCTAATTACTGTAGATTATTGTGTATTTAAGAATCATGTGGTATATCAGTAAATCATCATCATCAACAACAATCAATTCTACAAAACTTTGTAACTGGATTTAATGGGGGACCTTGCTATACAACGGTTAACGGTCCAAGAACTGCACATAGCTACTGCCTTGTTGCAGAACCCCAGTTTCATGCCTTGTCTGATGTGTTTTACCTCCCATATGCTGTCTGAACTGGGTGTGACATTTCCTAATAAGTAACTACAGACTTTTAAGTAGCTTACAGATTGGCGTGGTCTTCATCATGCGAAAGCATTGAGTGAACTTTTTGTCGCATGTCACTTGCCTAGTGGTACAAGAGATAACTCCAGTACAGGAGCACATCCGACACTTCAGGGCTTCAGCTAAACACAGCAGTTAAAAGAAAAATAATGAAATGAACTCAAAGGCAAAACATACCTAAAATACAAGTTAAATCCGTGTCTAATTACAGTAATCTACTAATTTACACATTTTGTACTTTGTTCTCAAGATGACAGGAGACATATTCATGGTTTTCGGTGCAAACAGGCATTCTGGAAACCCTTGAATTTGCTGGTATAGCAGAGAGTGAGCTGTTCTGGGATCTCAAACATGTGTTACAATTGACTCCCATGGCAGCCCCGCTATTAGTAAAACAGTCTTGGTCTATGGGTGCTGTATAGTCTGCACATGATACCAATACACAGGAGCTGGTCAGTGACTTTTGAAGTCCTCCATTACATTGTTACATTGAAGGAAAAATTGGAAAAGAGGCTTCTGATACATAAACAAATATGGACTGGTTTGCTTTATATGTCAGGGCTGCTTTATGAACCCATGATCCCTGCTGATAGTCATCCTTAGGAATAAGCTTCACAATGGGTTTATTGGGGTGGACAAAAGATATAACTCATTATGCATCAACTGCAAATCATGAATGCCCAAAGGCAGTTGTGACTGTTTCACACTGATCTAAGAGGTGAGTGAACGGAATGTTTTAATCAATTCTGCAATATACAAATGGATGCAGATGTAGTTATTTATAGCAAAAGTAATTCACATGAACTATCTAACATAATGACGTTATTCTTAGCACTGAAGCTATAAGAAATGGTAATACAAAGTGATAATACTCACCATACACGAGGAATACCACCATCGTCAACACAATTATGGAAATTTTCATATTTACTCTATATTAGGCTCAGATTTGTATATTTGTCCTGGAAAACTGTTTTCTACTTTCTTCAGCCAGAGATCTGTGAACAGTAAGTTATTCCTCTCAGTCTTTTATTTATATGGACACTGCTGTTATGTTCACACGACAATTATTTATCAAGTGACATTTGTGAGCTTCCAATTTTTTACTTATTTTGAGCTGCTAGAGACACTTACGCCAATGGTAATAAGGCTGACTCCTCCTCCCCCGTTCTCTGTAATGTTTACCCTGATATTCTAAAATGATTTCTAAAAAAAAACCAAAAGTTAAAATAAATTAAAATATTCACTTTTCTAAATGTGGATGACATGGAATAATCCTTTCTTAAAGATGTTTTTTTTGGCATTGTGTGACGGTGTAACTGGGGGATTGATAGGTGGATACATTATTATATTTACGAAATATTTTTATTACAGTTAATAGACCATTATAAGTGTAACACCCAGGGGCTGGCTGGCAAATTTTAGCCCAGAGGCAAGACTCAACTCAGAAGTCGAGTTAGGAACATTTTAAAGGGAAAAAAAAATGCAGGTAGCCCAATGACCCAGCCTAAGGTAGCCCATTAAGGGACCAGCCCGTGGGCAGATGCCCCCTGCCCCCCAGCACAGTCAGCCCCTGGTAACACCCTTTTCTAGATATTATTGAGTAATTAGTGCCTCTACCCGAATCTATACTACATATAAATACTTCAGATATAAGTACCAGGGGTGATTCAGGAAATTCCTCCCTATAGTTTCCTGGTAAAAGTTAATCAAATAAATAGATCTATGCAGACAACCAAAAATACGTGTTATATTATATTTTTTAGCAATGGGAAGTATTGTTTATACAATAACAACAGTGGTGAACATCATACAGCACATCCCACAAATTAATAAGAATTCTTCTTTATAAACCATTACTTTATTACAATTACACTATGTATGAGATCACTGGTCTTACACTATAAAATATATATCCTTACAATATATTTACAGAGTATATATATATATATATATATATATATATATATATATATATATATATGTGTCTAGGTGTGTGGGAAAAGGACAACCCTCCTATAGAGAGATTAGCAAGAGAAATAGTGGTATGAGTTTATTGGCAGGTTTTAGCGATAACGAGCAGATTGGAGGAGCTGGAGATAAAGAGATCATGGATGGAGGTCAATTTGTTACAGACTGACCTGGCATTCATAGAATAGAAAAGAAGATAGGTGGATGAGGTTGCTGTGGAACTAGGGTGGGCAGGATTTTGAGCAAGGGTAGGGACAGGGAGGGAGGGGATGGGACGAGAAACAGAACTAGTGGGACACCTCAGTGGTCCACTAGAGGGGTGATAGAGGGCATCAAAGAGGAGACTACCAGACAAGTGAGGGATAGGAGGACAGTGGGGGAGATGAGGGAGGGGGTAGTGAGACACAATGGGGGGGGGGGGGGGGGGCAGAGGAGAAAAGAGAGGAGAAACAGAGGGAGAGGGGGGATGAAGTGATGGGAGAGGGGAGGAGGTGGGGTTGGTGGTAGTAGGCAGTTTGGACAAGAGGAAAAGAAATAAAAGTGCCTCAATAAGAATATGTCCCAATTTCAGAGCATGTACTCAGTTCAAGGGGTTTAGGGCTCTAAATAAAATAATAAATGGAACTAAAAGTCACAAAATAGAGTACAACAACCTTTCCCCTTTACAGTCTAATCAGATGTAACTTGATGGTTGTTGATACAAAGGTATAATTTAGCAGCACTGATACTGAACACCGGTTTTTAGAATCTCCTGAAAGAAACAATGTATCCAGCATACAAACTCTTTTTGTGTCTTCGTTACAAGTTACAACCCCTTGTCTTGGTGTTAGTATAACTGAAGCCAGCACAGATAGCTGGGTTACAGTCAGAGCAGCATCTACTCAGCTCCTACATAGCAGCAGTGAGACTGATTAGTGAGGACACTCAGAAAACCAATGTTTGTTTGTTAGGAAGCTGAAAGCAATACCCAATAACCAGATATGTGTCCTTTTACTATTACAAGTTTGTGTGACATTTTCCCCGGACAGACAGCTGCTATATTCCTGCACATCGCAAAGGACAAGTTGTGCCCTAGGCTGAAACTTTGAATGATCAATTTCAGGATTGCAAACTGTAATCAACACAAACATTGAAATCAAGCACATACCATCAATTTGAGCCCGGGGGGCAAGACGCGACCTATTTTAATGAAAAAAAAATGCAAGTGACCCAGTCCAAGGTAGCCCATTATGGGACCAGCCCAGGGGCAGATGCCCCCCAGTCCCCCAGCCCAGCCGGCTCCTGCATACCATGCAGCTAAGATACAAAACACTCATCTAATAAATGGGCCACTCTCTACTTTGCCTGTTATATTACACAAGAGGTTTGAGCTGTTATTATTTAGCACCTTCCGATACTACAGCACATTGCTGGACTGAGAAGTGAAATACTGCATATAAACAAATGGTTTAATAAAGAGAAGAGTCATTTCACAGGACTGGGCGGATATATAATCAACCCTATAATTCAGAGCATAGGACCTAATGCAATAATATAAACAAGTACATGAAATAAATTAGACACAGGTTGGTGGCAGCTTCTCCCAGTGAAGAGGCCACTACCGGTAGCAGAGTAATCTAGAAGTGAATTGTAAACACCTGAGTGTTCTTAGTGCAGTGACGGAAATACTAATACAGATGTTTTTACTGCTTTTGATGAAGAAATACAAAGCACACATCCCTCACAGTCACAACATTGCTTTGAGAATACTGGAAACAAATTGTGAAAGTTTTCGGAACTTCCCGGCAAAATGTACAAAGTACAAAGTAGATTGTGAAACATAAACAATGCACAGTTACATCACACCGACTGCAGATGGTATAAATACAGACACAGGGGACACGCAGGGTACGGGATTCACTGCTGAGAATAAAAGCACATCACCATGAAAGCAGCTATTGTCTTACTCGCTCTGGGGGTGCTCTGCATCCATGGTAAATATATATATTTTTTTTGTTTTTAGTTGCGATATTTAATTTGCCATTTCTGCTTTTGTGCATTATAATTTATACCTGTCTGGGCATTGCCCACAATAGATGTTATACACACTAATGTTTATCCTTTTCATGTAGTTCTTCGACACTTTTGTTGGTCAATATTACTATTACTTTTTTAGTTTAAAAAGAATAAAGGGAAAAGAAAGCAGAAAGTCTAGTGTCTGGATCTCTACTTATTCCCTTCCTATAACTAGTTTCTACAATTACCTTTACTTTACAATAACTAGTGGCTGCTATTATCATTTTATTTAAAAAAACGTATAACAATATTTTTTACATTTATAATATATTTTATGTGCACCACTGAATATTCTCCTATTACATCTGAGAGAATCTATGACCACGTCCGACTTCTAGCTGGTTATGTCTCTACAGCGCAAGCCTTAAGGTGTCGGAAGAGCTCTTGTGTTGGATCTCGCCCGTGTTCCTCCATTGACGTGACCTGCGATGAGGGTGTAGACCACTGTTTCAGTACAAGGAGATCTTCACCGATCTGTAAGTTGGACAATGTGCAGATTTTTGTCATCGAGCTGAGTAATTCTCAAGCAAAAGTCAAAACAAACGACAAATTCTTTGTCTGGCAAATAAATATTACATTTAATGTAATAAGTAAAACATGAATTTAAGGGAAGTAACTTCCCCTCTGTGCAGCGTGTTACTGGACATGGTAATATGAATTACACTATAATACACACATAGAATATTCAGCATTTTGCTATATTTGGATTAGCAGAATTTGCTTTAGATATTCAAATCGGATCTAACAAGCTCTAAATCAATTTCAAAGATCAGCATTTGTTCTTATTAATTGTTCTAAGTTTGTTTTCCACAAAGAAGAAACAAGAAACATGATTTATATATGGGTTAGTCTTCGTTGTACTGTAAATTCTGAGAATAATGATTATTATGAAGTATGGTTGGAATATGGTGGATAAATAGACATAGTGCGTCTAACCCTTTACTTAAGTGGTCTACATATAGACTTTGTTTAGTAAAGAGTTCCCATTAAAAGCAGGTACTGTACTGCTTGCCTCTTTATGATACAAACTTCCTACATGAGCAAAGGTCCATTTTGATCAGTGTCCTGAGAAGCAGTGTAAAAGTATTTGAAAAGTGGTATGTACATCTGTTTGAGGGCTTATTGACTGCTATCAATGTTTAAATACAGTGTTCATGTGTTAAAAGATACATGTAGATTTGTAGAATAGAACTAATACCTGTCAGTGACGTAGTTCACACTAGTGGATATTAAAATCGTGAATCTGCCTTTCAAATTTATTAACGCAAACCTTCTGTTTCTCAAGTGCTAATGTAGATTACCCATGTGATGAAGTGTATTGATAAATACCTTATTACATGGATAATCAATGTACAAGATGCAGACGTTGTTCCACTCTTCTGTGTGTGAATGTAGCCTGAACTCAGCCCTGTGCAATTTTTTTTAGGGCAATGTTTTTGAAGAGTCCTTTAATCAGGACTTCACTTCCTTCTAGAGATCCCCAGACCCCCTATGCACCCACTATTCAAAAGTGAGGACACACTGACATCATCGAATGGAAACAATACTGATAGTCGCCAACATCCTAGGGAAGTAATTAAGGACACAATAAGCCTCTGCCCTCACATAAAACATGCAACTTTTTATATTTGCTTTTACTATTTATTGCCTAAATTACCAGGGGCAACATGAGAACAGAAACAGGGTTATCAGATTATACACCCGAAAAACGTAGGATTAGGGCGTATTTTATAACGTGTCAGGTTTCATATGTACATGATGCTCCATCTGTTTTGTCAAGTGTGAATTAATTATAATTATATTCTTCATCCTTTAGTTACATTTACCCGCGGATGTATCAAAGAGCCAAATTGTTTGGCATTGAAAGCGCTTCAACCAACAACTATCTGTTGTAAAACAAACCTTTGCAACTGATCGTGGACCTGAACCTGGAGGGATCCCTCTAGTATATGATTATAAGAGGGACAGGAAACATTATCTACGTTACTGTTTTCTGCCTCTTTTCCACTATTTGCAGACCATTTATGTGCATTAATATTTTATATATTTCTGTTAATGTTTAAATTGTGCCTATTGCCTATTCACCAGGAACATTGTACCTTCTGATGTGACTATTTTCCTAATAAATTGATACAAAGTATTCGCTTGAATATTGTCCATAGGTAATAGAGACACATAAAGTACTAAGCTTTGTTACTATATTTCTTCTTTTTATAAAGGAAAAATGTCATTATTTTCTATGTTTCTTATTCTTTCATTTTTGGCATAAAATTATCAGCATGATTAAGGCTAATTATTTGTTTCTTACACTTGGTAGTTGCAGGCTAAAATCCCAATGGGTCTAAAATATGAATTACTTGTAGGTTCCTCCTCTTTTTCGTGATAATGAATTAAGGGCCTAGTGTAGGGTTCTTAAACTTTTTTTTTTTAAATGAGGCCCAAATTATATGTATGACACCGGATTAGGACCCATTCAGTCTTTACCAATAATATGTGTCCAAATAATTACTATACTGTTATAAAATATTAAGTATGTTTATATAATGTAGAGGAAATTGTTTAGACAACAAAGAAATATTAGAATTGATTAGAGATGAGCATATTAATTGAGAGCAATAAATAATTGCATATTGGTTTTTTTCCTGTCAATTTGCTATGTTTTATAAACAATATTAAATTTAGAAAGAAATAACTACACTCTTAGCATCTTGAATATCTGTTTATAGAAATAAATGTTTAAAAAGTCTATTATGTGACAAAGCTTTTGGTATTGGTCATTTTGGAACCACACAAGATAGAGTGTAGTGGGCAGCTTAATAGGTGGTAATAAATTATTGCACCATTAGTTTACCCCCGAGAGCTGCGAAGAAGAGGTAACAGAGGTTAGGTGGGAGAGTCGTCAGATCTCTTCTTTTGTCTCTGTCATCCTTACTGTTCATAAACCCTCATTTTCTATGTGAACTTTCCCAATGCTGTCCCTTGTACCCCAATAATACACCATGTAAAACTGGGTGCAAAAACACTCGAATATTTTGAAAAAGCGTTTTTCACTTTAAATTTACATAAATTTGTTACCTACTTGTAAATAACTGCACAGCCACCACCAAGTAACCCACCCCATGCAGACAGACATTGTCCAGTCTATGTTGTATTTTCTGGAAAATTATTATTATTTTTATCTTCTGCTTAAAAAGCGCTGACATAATACGCAGCGCTGTACATGGAGGGGATTATGATACAAGCAAATAACATACAATGACATGTAATAGAAAGTAATGATGGCCAATCAGCTTACAATCTAAGAAAATTATTCACTTAACTGAGCTAATAATGACTTGATTTATTTAAATTATGAAGGTAACTATCCATGTAAATGTTATATATATTTTCAGGTAAATAGGTGTTTCTTAAAATGATTATTTGCTGCTTTTCAACTTTAAGTCCATAAATATTTCCCTGCAGGCAGGGGATGGCTAGCAAATTTTAGCCCAGAGGGCTCAATAACCTATTAGGAAAATTTTAAATGAAAAAAAAAAAAAATGCAGGTAGACCAGTGACTCAGTCCAAGGTAGCCCACTATGGAACTGGCTCAGTGGGCAGATGCCCCCAGCTCAGCCAACCAATGAGAGGGGATAACCAGACGTGTATGTTTAGACCCGTACATTGCTCAACTTACATATTGGTGAAGATTTCATCATAGTGAGACAGTGGTCTACACCCTCATCGCAGGTCACGACAATGGAGGTACAAGGGCGAGATCCAACACAGATGCTTCCGCTATAGAGATATAAGCAGCTTTAAGTAGGGCATTGTCATAGATTGATTCAGATACAATAGGAGAATATTCATTGGTGCACACAAAATATATTAAATGCTTATTATTCAGAGCTTCTCCATTACATTCATGGATGGTTGGTTTACTCTTATGAGACCTACAGATTGGTGTCTTTTTACACCGTTTTTACATACAAAAATATAACTTTGCAAAAATTTATTTTAGTGAAAATCTACAGTATAATAATTTGCAGCCCTTACCGAAATTCCTTATTGCTGAAAGGAAAAATCCCAATTGTAAAGTGCTACGGAATTTGCTGGCGCTATATAAATAAATGTTGATGATGATGAAGGAAAAAGTCAGTAGATACCTCCTTAACAAGGATTTTCCATGGCACAGATTTTTGAGTATTTACTCAATTAAGGTTTTAATAAAATTTGTCCACATTAAGGCAACTCCCCTCCCTAGATAGCGCTTCGTCATCTATGATAGTGAAGTCTGATTGGCTGACATACTTCTTGACTCTCAAGACCTAAAAAAGGTAATGGTATTGTAGCAAATAGTAATATAAATCTAATGGTAATATTAGTACATAGAAATAGTAATTAGATAGAATGCTAATAGCAGTAACTAGTTATAGGAAGGGAATGAGTCCCAGGCATTGGACTTTCAACTTTCTTTTTTATAAAAGTAAAATTAGCGAAATTGTAACATTGCTGAGCACCAAATTATATTTTTAAAATTGTTTACATTTCACAATCCCTTTCCTGCTATGTCCTTCCAGGAAAGTTCCTTAAACCTTTCACAATTTCTTTCCAGTATTCCAAACCAATGCTGTGACTGTGAGGAATGTGTGCTTATGTTTCTCCATCAAATGTAGTAAAGACATCTGTTCTAGAGTATCAATCATTACACTTCGAGCGTTCTACTGTGTTTCAGTTCTAGATTGGTGTGGTACTGGCTGTGGACCTTCACTGGCAGTAGCTGCCATCAACATGTGTTGATTTTTCTTCATGCACTTGGCTACAATGTTCCAATTTAGCTGACAATGGTGTCTCTGGTATATATATATAAAAACCCCCTCCACCTTCTTATTCTGCTGGTGGAACAAGTTTACAATGAGCTCAATCTTGGTCCATCCACAGTCTTGGTCCATCCACAGTCTTGGTCCATCCACTTGTGGTGTGCACACCACAAGCGGAGATTTCATCCCTGATCCGTTCAGTACTGTCACATTCTCCTGCCCCCTCACTAATTTCAGTATTTCCATTTTTCTCAGAGATCGATCTACCAATCTTGCTAACGACATATCATTAAAAAGCATCTTTAATCAGTTATGGGAAATTTTTTAATTTTTCGTGAAACATGCTCAACATGAGAGAAAATCACATTATGTTTTTTTATTTTATTTCATGCAAGTTATCCATTTATATCCGATATTACGTCAGTCGCAGTCAGGGGCCAACAGATTGTTGGATATTGAATTACTTCCATCCATAACACTTTTAGTAGTGAATGTACTAACATCTTTAGCTCCTGTTAATAATTAATGCCAATTAACAAATAGAAAGCTGCTGTTTCACAATTCTTGTGTTTTACTGGAACGTTGTGTGTGTTTGTAAATAGACTATACCTGGATGTACAAACTACTAAACGGGTCATGATTGAGCTAAATGTTTTTAAATTACGTCATGGTGAAGCATATATCTGTTGCCAGCATGACAATAACAGATTAAAGATGTTAAACATAAATTATTCAATGCTTTAAGTTTAAATGTTTTTAAATAAATATGTTTTTCATAATCTATTTTTTAACTTTTTTTATTTTCTTTTTTTTATTACTGAAACTACAGGTTCAAATACCAGCTAGAACACTTGTCTGCTCACGCGCGCGCACATCTACAAAGACTGGCAAAGCGGTGTGTTAACCCTTACTGCTCCCAGCCAGTATCACCGGGCCAGCTAAATATTACTTCTATGTGAGTGAAAGAAGACAGAGGGCCGAGCTAGGGGTGAAGTATTATAAAGGCTACGATTGGGCCTGATATCCTCATGGGTCTTAAGTTTTCAATATTAAACAGTTTGCTTCAGTTATATATCCAGAGGTTATAGAAAATAATAATAATAATAATATAGTAATTTTATTGTAAGCTTTGCTATACTTTATTGAGTTATGTTTATCTGTTTTTCTACCTAGAATATGTATATGTCTAATGTCTAATATTTATTTTCATTATTTTGATGTGGAATTGTTTGATTAGTCAGTCTGGATTGCAAAATGAAGTCTAGGAGCTGTTACTGTATCTATACGCTATAGCTTTAATGAAATTTAGTTTTACAAGAAATGAAAATGTTTATGACGTTTATGCTTCACGGTTTGTACCCTTTCTCCAAGGCCGTACTGTCTAGTACTAGTGATTATTTGGAAACATTGATAAAAGAATTAGTGTCTCCAAAACTCAGAGACAAGGCCTCATATGTTAACATACTGGGGTTAAGCAGGCACATTCTTTGAGAAAAGGTGCACGTAATTAATAGTTATCCAATCAGTGTAAATGCCAAGCTAAACACCCTTCTGTGTAAGGGTAAGATAATTGCTTAAAACATATGAACAAATATATTATACTTACCATTCTGATCTGCTCAGTCAGATGGCCCATGATTATGTAAATTAATAAATGTAACTATGTTTAAAAATATCAGATCCTCTTGCTACTTCATTCTAAACAGCTATGACACTTTCTTTTAATATTCAATCATTCAAATACGCATAATCAGTATATTTATCTAATATATTATAATACATATTTTTTAGTAAATGTAAAATGCTGATGTGGTACTCTTTCATATTTTTAAGAGTATTTTTTATATATATTACACAAATGTTTGTACCCTATAAACTTATAATATAACTATTTTAAACTGTAGTATATTTCAAATCGTAATGCTGTTTGAACAATCTAACAAATAAAAAAAAAATTACAACAACTAAAATAATTTACCTGAAAAGTAAAATATTGTTGGCATGGGATGGGTTACTTGGCGGAGATTGTGGCGTTATTTAAAAGTAGGTAACAAATTTATGCCAATGTAAGGTGAAAAGGAAGTCCCAATATAGTATTCTAAATAAATAGTTTTCAAAACCTTCAGCCATCCTACGGTGCAACTGGACAACTTCTTATGATTGTAAGTAACATCGGCCTGAGTGGATTTATTTGGAAAATTAACATTATCTATAAAACATTGTAAATACTAGGGGAAATCATAACACAGCTGTTAATTGCTGCCATTTTTATATACACATTACTTATTATTTTTTTATATATTTTTTTACGTATGTAGTAATATTATGGCCTAAACAATTTCCTTAACATTATATTTTCTAAAGACAATATACATATTAATGGTAAAGGCTGATTGGGTCCTGACCTGGTATCAGGGCCGGACTGGCCATCTGGCACTTCTGGCAAATGCCAGAAGGGCCGATGGCAAGATGGGCCGATCCAGCGTCTGCAGACCCGCTCGAGCAGCACTACCTCTCGGTTCTCTGCTCGGCGGGCAGAGTTAAGTGATTCCTTCCTAAGCGTCCGCTTGTCAGGGCAGAGGAGAGCCTGACAGTTACAACATAACGGAGACTCTGACTCCTACTGCGCATGCGCAAACCTAAGCGCGGTCTGGAATGAATATTCACAGTAGCATTTTCGGCTCCAGCCGCCTTCCAGTCAGGAGAAATAGGGAAGACTCACTTTGGGGACATAACAGCAGCCAATGGAGAACATCTGCAGAAACGTGAGTTCAACCACTTGACTCAGGGACTTGAACCAAGTTTTAGTACTGTGGCTATGAAGGCTTTCATTTGAATTACCACATATATTGTTAACATACATAGTTATTTGACTGGCTTGATCCTGCTATATATGAAATTGGACTAGAGTTATTCTGGAAAATTTTTGGATCCAAACTTGTTATACATTCTTTTGGATATGGACTGTGGTGGATTTATCATCAATTTGTGAGAAATCAGCATGTTTCAGCAATACTAACAAAGCTATGTGTTCTGACCAGAACTACTATTATTGCAATTGCTATTTTGAGCATTATGTTGATATTTTATTTAATATTTGATGTTATGACATTGGAAGTTTATGATTAATTTTCCAAATTGCTGTTTTAGATTTTATTCCTGATTTATATAAAATTGTTTATCACTAATTGACATTTACATTTACTGACACTGCGCCTTGGGATTATCTAATGGTTTATCTCTAGTGTTTTTTCTGGAGTTTTCAGTAATTCGCTCCCTACATCTCTGTACTGACATGAACAGGTGAATTAAAGTGTGAGAAGCAGAGCTAACTTTGCCCAGACAAAGAGTGCAAAGAATTTCTTATGCTCAAGACTGGTAGAAGTGTATCTGGCCCTCTTGCCAAAATGACTAATATCAGCTGCTATGTGAAGGCCATGAGCACCCAAGGCCAGCATTGGGGACATGCATATCTGGCAATGGAAGAGTGGTAACTGGACCTACTGCCAACATTAGCTTTCCATGTCTGTCCAAGTATGGGTTTTGTGTCTCTACTTCATTATTCTTTCTGTTGTGGTAATGCTGTGCTGTTTCAGCATTATATCGGTGAGGAGTTTGAAGAGGATTCTGTAGGGGAACCATTGTAAGGCTTGGCAGAGAGGGGAGGCAGATGTGGAGCAGCAAAAGAGGTAGAGAAGTCTAGCTGCAACATTAAGTATAGATCGAAGAGCGGGACGGGAGCGGGGAAGGCCAGTAAGGAAAAGGTTGCAGTAGTCAAGACGAGAGATCAGTGAGTGGATTGGTGGCATCCTGGGAGTGGAAGGGTCTGATTAGGGTATGCTATAAAAAGCCTTTTAGGTTTGGACATACAGGTAAGGGATCAATTATTAAGAAACCCATTCTCCAGAAAGAATATAAAGTCAATAGCTACTGCTGTCCATAGATAGCCGAATAAACACAGACATCATCATGTTTATATCTTCATACAGGTTTTCCAAAGGGGCTGGCTACGTAGTATCGATCCTGAAAATTCCAACAGGCATTAGTCCTAAAAAAAAACCCAGAGTTCTGACAAAAATTAATACAATATAAACAGACTTACCTGAACACCGAAGCTTCAGATCTCCAATGGAAGCGACATGCTGACAGGTAGTCATTCCGAAATACACAGGAATCCAGCACTTCAGTTTGACGTCAGTGCGTCTTACATCAATGTTAATTTAAAGCGGCAGTGTCTGGACCCCGCAGACTAAGTGTTTTAACACTTAGCCTAATTAATGATCTCCAGAAGTTCAGATGGTATAAGACAATTAAAATACAAAATACAGTTCTTTATATACTGTTTCTGACACACATTTTGGCAGGGGGTAACCTAGCTGGCACCACATAGCCTGATATATTACATCCAATGTTTAACATCAGGATGTAATATATTCTCTAAACTTGGATTTAACGGAATTTAAACTTAACAAACGTCACATCAATCTGTGATTTCCCAAATTACTTGCTTTTTCAAATAGTCCCTATCTTATTAATAGGAACAAATACACAGGAAAAAAAAGTAATGACCCCCTGATGTGTATCCAGGCTAAAAAGATGTGTTGGTTTACTCTAATGAAAAGACTTAAGTAGTCTTCCTTTCTTCAGAAGAGTGACAGAAACAAATTTCCTCCATAATCTCATAATAAATTAATACATGGCCAAATGCATTTACACTCCCACCTCCTAGGACCGAGACATAACCTTTTCGGAGCTGTGCGGCGGTTGCTAACCGGCACCACAGCGCCCATATGTCAAATATATACATTTAAATTAATAAACATTCCCTTTAATACATTTTTACATCCCCTAGCGCTGGGGAATTAACCCTCCTGTCGCTGGAGCACATTCCAAGATGTGCAGCTGTATCAATGCCACACCAGCGTGCAACAATATCATGCATGGAGCTCACAGCAGGTGGGCCTGTGTGCTTTAACTGCCAGGGCTGATTTTTAGTCCCAGTCCGGCCCTGCCCGGTATCATAGATGTAATTTCGGTTCCATTTCAGAACGTTTAAGAACCCCGCACTAGGCTCTTAATGCAGTAGCACTAAGGAGAGAAATTCATATTCTAGGCATAGTAGAATATGAGTCTGCAACTATCCTGCGTAAAACAAAGAACTAGGAGTCTGATAACTGTATCCCACATAAAAACCAATAAGAAACGCAGAAACATGATGATAATTTTCCTTTATAAAAAGAAGAAATCTAACAATAGAACTTAGTATTTAATATGTATTTGTTACATATGGACTGTGGAGGCAACAATATTCAAGAGAATACATTGTATCAATTTACTTGGAAATAGTCACATCTGTAGCGACAAAGTTCCTGGTGAATAGGCAACAGGAAGACTTTAAACATTACCAGAAATATGTAAAATACACATATACATTCTGCAAACAGTGGGAATAAAGCAAATGCAGAACAACAGTAATATAGATAGTGTTTGTTGTCCCTCTTTTAATTATATAGTATAGAGATTTGTCCAAGTTAGAAGATTCGGGTCCACGCATCAGTTGCAGAGATTTCCTTTACAGCAATAAGTTGATGGTTCAAATGCTTTCATTATCATGCAGTTTGCATCTGTAATACATCCACGTGTGAACATAACTAAAAGAATAGAAAACATAATTATAATGAATTCACATTTCACAATACAGAGTGACGTAACAACATCTACAGAGGAAAACTAACACCATTATAATATAAGCCCTAATTCCTATGTTGCTGCTCTGTGATAACTATCAATGTTTCTGTTCTCGTTTTGCAGGTGGAAATTTAGCTAATAAATGGTACAAACAATCATTAGAAATATGTATATATTTGACTGTCATTGGAGAATAGAAAGAGTTTTATTTTTCATTATTTATTCTGTATGCTTAATTATTTACTTATTACTTGGTGATATCTATATTTTTTTAAGCATGTTACACTTACTGCTCCCCTCTAAGTGCATTTTTTTGTCAGACAGTCCTGATTTTCCATGTGTATGTGGTGATGTGAATGAACAGATAGAAGGCGCGCTCGCCATGAATTGTAAGGTGTACCATGAACATCACAGGGTGTGACCTCCGCAGATCGGGGTAGTTGCTTATTTTGCCCTAAATTTCTTCCCTGCAATGTTGGGTGACCATCAGTATTGTTTTCTGGTTGGGGTAGGAGTAGGGAATTGCTCATAAAAAGATTAAAACCAAATTTCACCTAATAAAGCTTACAAACTTCTGTTCCCAATTGCAGAATGAGGCAAATACTGATCTGAACAATTTTATAAATGCTGCCCCTCTCTGGTTTATCTGCTTGTAGAGTAACGCTGAATATTCTGGGCCTGATTCATCTTTGGGCGTAAGTCCCTTTGCCCTGTATCTTGCGTGAATTTTCTCTCTCTGTATATGCTCAGAAATAGGCAATTCGGCAGTTGCATGAAATTCATGTCTGAACACAAATTAACAAAATACAGTATAAGGTGCACCGGGGAAAAGCTAAAAGTCAACCTATATAAATATGGCAGATAACGTCATAAAATAAAACAATGCTTTTATTATTAAGAAGTTAATTTTTTTTAAACCTTTCTGGTTTAATAAATAACAATTTTTTCAAATTGATATAAATACAGAGGAAAAACAAGAGTGAATGATGATGATAATAATAATAATAATAATAATAATAATAATAATAATAATAACAAACAGATAGTTTGCACTATGATCACATTTCTATATTCCCAATGAAAAAATCTTAATCATCAATCCATGGGGTAGATTGGTATAATTAATATATTCATTAAATTTGTATTGAAATGTCATGTTTGTAAAAAACTAAATGAAGTGAGTGGCCAGTTCACTTGTTATTTAGATGTAAATATATACATTTAATATCCAAAGCAGACTTGCATGTAATCAGTTAATGGGAAAGTGCTCTGGAGCGATCTCACCAAATTGAGATGAGCGGGATGTTGAGGAAACTCTCTCTCTTAGCAGTTGAGACAGCCGGGTAGCTTTCCATACTCCAAATCGCTCTGTATTAATGTTCTCATGGATGTAGCATGTATTATATTATATTATATTAGTAATATATATATATATATATATATATATATATATATATATATATATATATATAGTGGCAAGAGTCTGCTACTGGTGAAGCACACGCGTACAACTTCTCCCTTTTTATGATTCTTTATTGTCAGGATGGTAATAATGTTTTGACACCGTATACTTGCACAACAATTATGGAGACCGTCAACGCTTACTATACATAGTCCAGCTCTCTCTCCAGATCAGCCAGCTAGCCCAGCGTTGATCTCCCTGAACAATGAAACAAGCAGGGCTTTATACCTGACACTCCTCCCACAGGCCTAGCTTGATGGACAGGTGACACACCCACCTTCTCTTTAAAAGGAAACGCCCATCCCTGGCTCTGTTTAGACTATCAGACCCACCCTGTCTGTTTGCTGAGAGGAAGCAGCTTTTAAATTATGTAAGTAAACCAATTTTAAACTACACATATGTTTTTACCTGGTTTAATCTCCACCTAGGTACATAACTGTGCCAATGTTTTACTCTACTTATATATATATATATATATATATATATATATATATATATATATATATATATTATAGTAATATTTTAGATATTATTATTATTATTATAATATTATATATTATATTATATAATATTATATATTATATTATATAATATTATATTAGTATTTACAGAATATAATTTTTTTAAACAATGCATATATTTAGGATCTCATTTCACACAAGGCTTACCAATAAACCCCACATTTTCCAATTTTTTTTAATCTTGTGTTCTTTTTAGAGAAAAGGAAAATTATTATTTTTCCATTAAAAATCTTTACTCCCCACCAGGGGTTTGAACTCTAGCTGACTCATTTGAGAGTCTTCATCTTATGCTGCTGAGCAACAGCACAATGCTGAATTGTACCCTTTTTAAAAGAGGAAAAGAGATGTAGAAAGCTAAGTTATTGTGAAACCTCTGTATCTTTAAACAAACAGGAAGTTTGAAGTTTAATTAAGGCTCAGTTGGATTCATTCAGCCCATTAAAACATATTTTGTTTGAACGGCTCAGTTTCAAAAAGGGCAGAAACAAAGCTTTCGCCAATTGCCTGAAATTTACGTCTGAAAACAAATTACACTTCCAACTGCCGACAACTTGGAGGGTGGAACGAGGGAGGGGAAGGCATATGTAGATATGGCCATTTCAAGTTTTGGGGGTTCTCTTAAGTACGCACCAGCTACAGGTCAAGTGAGTTGGTAATTTATTTAATACTTTTTTTATGCATTTTGTTGGGGCTTTATATAGTGCATATACTTGTCTGTATCCTGCAATCTGTTCTGTCCGTCTATAAGTAACGTTTAGACAGAGCGTACTTACACCCAGTAATATTGTATTTGAATGCGGACGTACGTGTGCTCAAGTTTCATGCTCATTTCAATAACACAGCTTGTGTGAAGGTTGCAATCTAATATGAATCATGTGCTCTATGTGTGAATAATAATGTCTTATACAGAGAGGGTAGTTACTAGCAGTTATACAGTAACCCATTACAACCAATCAGCAATAAGATTTGATTGATCTGGTGCAAGTTACACAATGAAAGCAAATATCTGATTGTTGCTGTTTATCTTATTGCATTAAATGTTCTTTTCTTGATGGATACAAAATTGTACATTTGTTTTAACTTTTGGTAGAGAAATACTGAGCTCCAGGAAAAAACCTGTACATTGACCAACTTACAGATTGGTGAAGATTTCAGCATACCGAAACATTGGTCTGCCCTACCATCGCACGTCGTCACACCGGAGCTACACGGGCGAGATCCAACACAAGCGCTCTTCCTGCATTGCAAGGCTTCAGCTATAGAGACATGAGCAGCTATAAGTAGGATATATTCATAGTAATTTAAATCTAATGGTAAACAATAGTCCAAGTTTTCTAGCAAGATAATGGAAATATTAGTCAATAATAATAGTAATGTAAGCTCTATCATGATCCGCGATATCCGGGCCCTCCCTAATATTTAGTTATAATAAAGTAATAGTAATAGTAGTAACTGGTTATAGTAAAGTAGTGGTAATAGCAGTAACTAGTTATAGTAAAGTAATGGTAATAGCAGTAACTGGTTATAGTAAAGTATTGGTAATAACAGTAACTGGTTATAGTAAAGTATTGGTAATAGCAGTAACTGGTTCTAGTAAAATAATGGTAATAGTAGTAACTGGTTCTAGTAAAGTAATGGTAATAGTAGTAACTGGTTATAGTAAAGTAATGGTAATAGTAGTAACTGGTTCTAGTAAAGTAATGGTAATAGTAGTAACTGGTTATAGTAAAGTAATGGTAATAGTAGTAACTGGTTATAGTAAAGTAATGGTAATAGCAGTAACTAGTTATAGTAAAGTAATGGTAATAGTAGTAACTGGTTCTAGTAAAGTAATGGTAATAGTAGTAACTGGTTCTAGTAAAGTAATGGTAATAGTAGTAACTGGTTATAGTAAAGTAATGGTAATAGCAGTAACTGGTTCTAGTAAAGTAATGGTAATAGTAGTAACTGGTTATAGTAAAGTAATGGTAATAGCAGTAACTGGTTCTAGTAAAGTAATGGTAATAGTAGTAACTGGTTATAGTAAAGTAATGGTAATAGTAGTAACTGGTTATAGTAAAGTAATGGTAATAGTAGTAACTGGTTCTAGTAAAGTAATGGTAATAGTAGTAACTGGTTATAGTAAAGTAATGGTAATAGCAGTAACTGGTTATAGTAAAATAATGGTAATAGCAGTAACTGGTTATAGTAAAGTAATGGTAATAGTAGTAACTGGTTCTAGTAAAGTAATGGTAATAGTAGTAACTGGTTCTAGTAAAGTAATGGTAATAGTAGTAACTGGTTATAGTAAAGTAATGGTAATAGTAGTAACTGGTTATAGTAAAGTAATGGTAATAGTAGTAACTGGTTATAGTAAAGTAATGGTAATAGCAGTAACTGGTTATAGTAAAGTAATGGTAATAGCAGTAACTGGTTATAGTAAAGTAATGGTAATAGTAGTAACTGGTTATAGTAAAGTAATGGTAATAGTAGTAACTGGTTATAGTAAAGTATTGGTAATAGCAGTAACTGGTTATAGTAAAGTAATGGTAATAGTGGTAACTGGTTATAGTAAAGTAATGGTAATAGCGGTAACTAGTTATAGTAAAGTAATGGTAATAGTAGTAACTGGTTATAGTAAAGTAATGGTAATAGTAGTAACTGGTTATAGTAAAGTAATGGTAATAGTAGTAGCTGGTTCTAGTAAAGTAATGGTAATAGCAGTAACTGGTTCTAGTAAAGTAATGGTAATAGCAGTAACTGGTTCTAGTAAAGTAATGGTAATAGTAGTAACTGGTTATAGTAAAGTAATGGTAATAGTAGTAACTGGTTATAGTAAAGTAATGGTAATAGTAGTAACTGGTTATAGTAAAGTAATGGTAATAGCAGTAACTGGTTATAGTAAAGTAATGGTAATAGTAGTAACTGGTTATAGTAAAGTAATGGTAATAGTAGTAACTGGTTATAGTAAAGTAATGGTAATAGTAGTAACTGGTTATAGTAAAGTAATGGTAATAGTAGTAACTGGTTATAGTAAAGTAATGGTAATAGTAGTAACTGGTTATAGTAAAGTAATGGTAATAGCAGTAACTGGTTATAGTAAAATAATGGTAATAGCGGTAACTGGTTATAGTAAAGTAATGGTAATAGTGGTAACTGGTTATAGTAAAGTAATGGTAATAGTAGTAACTGGTTCTAGTAAAGTAATGGTAATAGTAGTAACTGGTTCTAGTAAAGTAATGGTAATAGTAGTAACTGGTTCTAGTAAAGTATTGGTAATAACAGTAACTGGTTATAGTAAAGTAATGGTAATAGTAGTAACTGGTTATAGTAAAGTAATGGTAATAGCAGTAACTGGTTTTAGTAAAGTAATGGTAATAGCAGTAACTGGTTATAGTAAAGTAATGGTAATAGCAGTAACTGGTTATAGTAAAGTAATGGTAATAGCAGTAACTGGTTATAGTAAAGTAATGGTAATAGCAGTAACTGGTTATAGTAAAGTAATGGTAATAGTAGTAACTGGTTATAGTAAAGTAATGGTAATAGCAGTAACTGGTTATAGTAAAGTAATGGTAATAGCAGTAACTGGTTATAGTAAAGTAATGGTAATAGCAGTAACTGGTTATAGTAAAGTAATGGTAATAGTAGTAACTGGTTATAGTAAAGTAATGGTAATAGTAGTAACTGGTTATAGTAAAGTAATGGTAATAGCAGTAACTGGTTATAGTAAAGTAATGGTAATAGTAGTAACTGGTTATAGTAAAGTAATGGTAATAGTAGTAACTGGTTCTAGTAAAGTAATGGTAATAGTAGTAACTGGTTATAGTAAAGTAATGGTAATAGTAGTAACTGGTTATAGTAAAGTATTGGTAATAGCAGTAACTGGTTATAGTAAAGTATTGGTAATAGCGGTAACTGGTTATAGTAAAGTAATGGTAATAGTAGTAACTGGTTATAGTAAAGTAATGGTAATAGCAGTAACTGGTTATAGTAAAGTAATGGTAATAGCAGTAACTGGTTATAGTAAAGTAATGGTAATAGTAGTAACTGGTTATAGTAAAGTAATGGTAATAGCAGTAACTGGTTATAGTAAAGTAATGGTAATAGTAGTAACTGGTTATAGTAAAGTAATGGTAATAGCACTAACTGGTTCCAGTAAAGTAATAGCAATATTAGTGACTCATTATGGGAAGGGAATGTTTCTTTTTTTAACATAAGATTAGAAATGAAAAGTAGGAAAATTGTAACATTGTTGACCACAAAATTATATTTTTCACTTGGTTAAGAAGTAACAGTAATATTGACCAACAAAAGTGTAGAACACCTACATAAAAAGGATACATGTTAGTGAGTATTACATCGGTTGTGGGCAATGCCCAGACAGATATAATGTTTAATGTATAAAAACACAAATGCCGTACTAAATATCACAACTGAAAACAAGAGAAATATATTTACCATGGATGAAGAGTAGCCCCAGAGTGAGTAAGATAATAGCTGTTTTCATAGTGATTTGCTTTTAGTCTCAGCAGTGAATCCTGATCCCTGGTGTCCTCTGCATTTATACCATCTGCAGCCAGTGTGATGTAATCGTGCGTTGCTCATGTTACACAATCCTTCCCTCTGTACAACGGACTTTTTCTGGGAAATTCCAAAAACTTCCACAATTTGTTTCCAGCATTCTCAAAGCAATGTTTGTGCCTGTGAGGGACGTATACATTGTATTTCTTCTTCAAATTGTATTACTTCATCAAAACACATGTCTATTTTATTTTGTGTACTTGTCTACATTATTACAGACTACTATAATAAGTTGTTGAGTTTGTCCGCACTAGAAACATAATTGTCCTCTATGAGCAATAATTAACCAATGTATTGATTCATATAGTTTGGGTTTATTTGCTGTTATGGTGAGAGTCGGTGGTCTTACACAATATTTTTAGGTTAATAACGTATTATAACATTAGAAAGCAAGTACACCTAATCCACTAATGTGAGTACAATTGACTAAAAATCCTAAATGCCTTATTATGTCAATTATTTAAAAAAATATGACTATATATATATATATATATATATATATATATATATATATATAATATATATATATATATATATATATATATATATATATAATTTTTCTCTTTTTTTTTCTCTGGTTTTGTTTCAAAATATTGCCTTTTTGTCATAGCAGCTGTCCATTAAGCCTATTTAAGGCACATTGGGGTGTGGCTCACAAGCAGCCTTTGCTAGATGTAAACCCCTATACCTGGGAAGTGAGTGCATCTGATTTTAACTGAATTTTAATAGTGTTTAAAGCATATAGGTCAGTATAGGACCTGCATATAATGAGGTACCCTTGACGTGGGATGCAGGCTTAAGTCTTTTGATCAGAATATGAACTAATACCTCATGTTTTCATTTTGCTAGACACACACAGATATGCAGTTTTAAAGGATAAGTGCTGACAACTTTCTTTTTGTTTTATATATTTATATATGTATATGTATATATATATATATATATATATATATATATATATATATATATGTTGCACAGAAATATATTATATTATAGTTCTTTCTTTGATTTAATTCGATGGCCTGTTTACATCTATGATGTCATGATTAGCCTGCAATAGATCTCAAAAGAAAGTTTTGACCTTTATAAATGATCCCATCAATTCTGAATATGTAGTGTGTAAATTCAACAATCAACTTATATATTTATAATAACTTCACATCATACCAAAAAATGTATCAAAGGTAAATGAGACAATGCGCAGGGGTCGTTCAGACCGGTACATGTTCAGTTTAAACAAAGACTTTTCTAAGTAAAGGTGTTTGAATTAAACCGTAACTTTATACCAGACGCAAAATGTTATAAAGAATCTGATTCTAATATGATTGTCTCATATCACAGCGCTGTGATACGAAGTGTCTTTGTTTCATAGATGTGTCATTCAGAGATTAGGCTGCAGGCAGGTTATAATAAAGCAGATGAGTATTTTTTGTTCATTAGTTATATTACATGTTTTCTATACACAGTTTTTTTCATGAGTATCCTGTTCTGTCTGCCGTATACCTGGTTCACAGAGAGAATCCGTATGGGAATTCAGATCTACAGTGAGAAGTCACGTTAGCTCACATTGTCTAGTATGCACAATTATAGTTACTATGTTTCATAACTTCCCTTTGTGCTGATTCACACGTCAACCGACAACTAAAATATCAAGGGCAAATAATTTAAACAAATATAAGTGGGCTCCTTTGTCTTTACAGAAGACCCCTTAATTCTCTTTTCACTTTGATCATTGTTTGTTGGATCTTATATATCAGAAGGTTGAGGTCCACTTTATTCACCTGTTCTCACACCACAATGTTCTCTCGTTTCATATCTGTGTACACCGCAGTCAATAGACACGCGGTGGAATTGTGAAGCTTTATTGTTTTCTCCTTTTGTTTATTTTTTATAATACCGTCGCCTTTGTCAGTGATGTCATGAAGTGGCGCCGGCTTCGTCCTTCATCGCGATTGGTTCAAGTCGCTTTGCAGAACAGTCGTCTTCGATACTCGTCGGGACGGAGGCGTGCGGACTCAAGATGTAGGGGTAAGTCTTGTTGGGGTAGACAGCATCGATATGCTGACTGTCACCGGTTTATCAAGACCCTACAGAATTGAATGCTTCCAATCCCTGCCTATTGTTAATAAAAAGACGCAGAGGCAGCTGGTCATGCCCAGTTATGAGTAGGGAATATACATAGAATAATTAAAGCCAAACTCCGCCTAAAAACTTACTACTGATTGCAACCTGAAGGGCGGAACGGGGGTGGAAGAACGTAGGCAATGTATGGTAAGGGCGTTCCAGCACACATGCGGCCAATTCAGATTCTGGGCATCGTGTTTTTTAGCCGTATCATTTTTCTGGTGCAAATCAGTGCCGACTGATAGTGATGACTGTCACGGCATCCTTATTGTATTAAAATCTACACGTATGTGTACAAATAGATAGCTCATGTATGTGCAAGGGAAAGACACTATAAAAACGCATTTTAAGTACAGTATGTATTATATTATATATTTAATATAGATATTTTTTAAAAAAAGTTTTTTTTTTTCAAATAGATATTTTATTAACGATTATAGTATTATGAGTTGGTAATTTGTTTTATGGTTTTCTTACCTTCTGATAGGGCATTATATGACACATATACATGTATGAATCACGCGGTCTGTTCTGTCCGTCTGCATACGGCAAGTAACATTTAGGCAGAGAGTACTTACACTCAGATACACTTGTATATGAGTACAGGTGCTCGTACGCTCAAGTTCTGTGCTCGTTTTAAGAAAACAACGTGCGCGCAGGTGGCGTTCGAAGATGAATCGGGTCCTCTATGTGTGAATAATAATGTCTTATGTCTTATACAGAGGGGATAGTAACTAACAAGCCAGTTATACAGTAACCAATTATAGCCAGTCAGCTCTAAGTTTAGATTGATCTAGTGCAAGCTACACAATGAATGCAAACATCGGATTGTTGCTGTTTATCTTATTGCATTAAATGTTCTTTTCTTGACGGACATAAAATTGTACATTTGCTTTGATTTTTGGTAGAGAACTCATCAGCTTTATGAAAAAAACCTGTACATTGACCAACTTACAGATTGGTTCAGATTCGCTCAGACTGAAACAGTAATCTGCAATATCCCTGCAGGACTCTACACCGCAGCTACACGGGTGAGATCCAACACAAGAGCTCCTCATACAGTCCAAGGCTTCAGCTACAGAGACATACGCAGCTATAAGTAGGATATATTCATCGTAGTATAAATCTAATGGTTAGTAGTCAGTGTTTATAGCAAGACAATGACTTTTGTTTCCAGGTTGGGAGACTGACAAAGCAGTAAATTGGCCTTTACAGCTCGGGCCAGTATCAATCAGCTGCCCCAGCAATGTGTTTTAGTAAATTGCGGCAATAACCGGCAGTAAAAAAATCTTTCTTTTGATAAATACACTATATGGACAAAAGTATTTGCCCACACCTGTTAAATTGAATTGAGGTGTTTCCATCAGATCCGTTGCCAGAGGTGTATAAAATCAAGCAAGTAGCCATGCATTCTTCATTTGTAAACATTTGTGATACAAAATGGGTCATTCTGAAGAGCTCAGTGACTTCAGCCGTGGTACTGTGATAGGATGCCACCTTTGTAATAAGACAGTTTGTGAAATTTCATCTACGTTCAACTGTAAGTGGTAATGTTAGAAAGTGGAAGCGATCAGGAACAACAGCAACTCAGCCACGAAGCAGAAGACCACGTACAATCACATAGCGGGTCAACGACTGCTAAGGCGCATGGTGCATAAAAGTCGCCAACGCTCTGCTGATTCCATAGCTGAAGAGTTCTGAACTTCCACTGGCATTAATGTAAGCACAAAAACTGTGCGGTGGGAGCTTAATGGATGGGTTTCCATGGCCGAGTAGCTGCATGCAAACCTCACATCACCAGGACCAATGCCAAGCGTCGGATGGAGTGGTGTAAAGCACACAGACACTGGACTGTGGAGCAGCGGAAATGTGTTCTGTGGAGTGATGAATCACGCTTCTCCGTTTGGCAGTCAGATGGGCGAATCTGGGTTTGGCAGATGCTGGGAGAAAGTTACCTGCCTGACTGCATTATGCCAACTATGGTTTGGTGGAGGAGGGATAATGGTATGGGGGCTGTTTATCAGGGTTTGGGCTAGACCCCTTATCTCCAGTGAAGGGCAATCTTAATGCTTCAGCATACCAAGTCATTTTGGATAATGTTATGCTTCCAACTTTGTGGCAACAGTTTGGGGAAGGCCTTTTCTATTCCAACATGACTGTGCCCCAGTGCACAAAGCAAGGACTACAAAGACATGGTTTGATGAGTTCTGTGTGGGAGAACTTGACTGGTCCGCACAGAGCCCTGACCTTAACCCCATTGAACATATATGTATTATCATGCATGTAGCTTTTGCTTCATGAAAGTGTTGGGTCCTAAATTATAAATAACTGTCCAACAAAAGTCGTCTCGTAAAACTGTAGGACAACTAAAGTTTCCTGTCCATACGTTGTGGCTCATACAATAATGTGACAACTGCTCATCAATATATTATGAATGTGCGCTCATATATAAAACATAAAATGGTTCATAAATAAACTACACCGCCAAACCAACAATTATACATTTATATTTGAATATACAGTTTATTATCTGGATATTTATATATAATTCCAGCGTTGTTTTACTTAACACAATATAAGTGTACAGGTAATATAACGTTGCTGAATAGAACATTCAGTGCAGTGTTACCTTATACAATAATCTCTTATGATTGCAATCCTAGTTCAGAGAAAAACACAACCCACAATAATAACAAAACAAATCTACAACACATAATGTCCTGCTTCGTGTTTGGATGTAAGCCGTTTGCGTGCCGTATTGTGCGTGAAATCGCTCTGAAACGTACCTTGCACTAATGAAAGCAATTGCACGCAGTTCACGTCTGAATGCAAATGACACTGCCTACCACTTGAGAGATGTAATGGGGAGAGAGGCGGAGTAACGTAGGCGACGTACAGTACGGGAGTGCTGAGGGTGGTGCAGACGCAGGAGATTCAAGTCCTGGGTTTCTCGTAAGTTCTCATGGTTTCGGCAGCTTCATTTGCGCCAGCTACAGGGGCAGGTGTTAGTGCCGACTTACAGCAATGACTGACATGGAATATTCTTTAGATGAAGAACTACTGCCACTAACTAGCACAGAACATGTGTATGCAAGGAAGAGAGACTATTTCAATTTATTGTATGTACAGTACGCATGAAAAGCTTTTTGATTTATATATTTAATATATTTTATATATTTAATGCCACGGACCAGCTCACATGTCTCATCATCCTACTCAAACCTCCCAATATGCAGAATATATATATATATATCTGAAGTCCCAGCAGGACGCACAGAAGGAAAATAAATGCAATTATTGTCACCTATTAATAATATAGGGCCTGATTCATCAAGGTACGCAAACTCATACGCATCTGCTAAACAGGGCTTGAGCTACGTAAAACACCACATACGCAGCGCAAACAGAGCAGATACGGCACTCAAAGTCAACTCAATCTCAAACTCCAACGCAAATATAAGGGTTTGCGTCACTCAAAGTATGAAACATGAGTTTGCATACCTTGATGAATCAGGCCCATAGTTGCTAATGAAAAAACATCCCTTTTTAATAATATGAAATACATTTCTTAGGATGTTATTAATGTCTACTGTACATAAAATACAGTGTTACATTTGCTCTTGATTACAAACACATGTTCTAGCTGTAAACACAACCGTCATCACTAGTAATCAGTACTTACACCTGACCTGTAGCTGGTGCAAGTGATACGACACGTACCTGAGAGATGCCGAGAGCTTGATACAGATGCTGCTGCTTGTCCTTGGCGCACCCCTACTGTACATTGACTACATGAATACGCCCCTCCCCCTTTCCGTCCCTGAATCTACTAGCGATTACTGGTGCATGGTCCGTTTCTGGCGTGCGCGGTGCAATTTAATGCAAAATACAGCACATATAGGCATTTACGTTCCTTAGTGAACCAGGCCCTGTGTTATTCGTGAGAAGCCCACAAGGATCAGAAGGAAGGAGAAAAAAAATAATTGTGTTTGTCATCACAGGAGTCGATATAAGTTTCTGAAAACATCACCAAGAGCCAGGAAGATAATAGTAAAAGAGACTCTCTAGGAACCCATGAAGATTGCATTACACTTTGGAAAGCAGCCAAATACAATAGTCTATTTCAGGAACTGTTTTACGCAAGACTCTAAATAAATATTTTCCAAAGAAAAATAGCTTTTAACAGTTTCAAACTAATATTTACCCTGCAAATATCTTACACTCTGTGAGTGTTTACTGGACCTATTGAAAACAGAAATTCCTAGATACATTTGCAATACACAAAGACGATACCTAGATGCACACATAGACTTGTGCAACCTCATAACTGTTAATGTTGTTTACAGAAAATAACATCAATGCTTTGTATATATTAATATATTAATACATTGAGTACAACATTGTTAGCAGTTCTTAATTGTGACCCACTTTACAATCCTTATAAACCAATGGGCTAAAATAAATCAAAACGCCTCAAAAATTATAAGCTGATAATTTTGTTCCAGGGCTGGTAAAAGCAGCGCCTCTAAACTGATCAATCCTAACACCTAAAGCCCACTGTGCAGGGATGTACTGAACATCAGATAAGAAAAGGAAAAAATAAAAATACATCTTACTATAATATGGAGTAATCATTTGACATAAACTAGTCTCAGTAATCCCCGTGGGCCCTCTACATGTAACCTTGTCACCTGAGACAATGTAGAACTTATATTTCCCAAAGAAAATTGAGACGTTTGCAGAAGAGAACAACACTATACTTATAGGTGATTACAGCAAACACGCAAAATAGTTGTATTATACTCCTATGAAGTCAATGATCTTTTCTCAGGGACCACATTAAACTCTCTTGGGGCACCATCAACATTTCTCATCAAATGTAAACCTAATGGAAGATTTGCCTTGAATACTTATATAAAGACATTGAACTAGTTGGTTTAGTAGCATTTTATATCAGTATAACTCCAGGTTCTTCATCGCCAACATAACACTGAGCTACAAGTGACATCATAGAATTTCTGGAACTTGATAGAACATCAGGTGGTGGACTCTTAGATGATTCCAAACTGAGCCAGCTCGTGAAGCTCTAAGTGGCTGAACGCCTCCCATGGACAGATGACTGTGATGTCTACAAAAATGGAGAGGATATAATTGTTAAATTAAATTACGGAAAACTATGTAAAAGTTAGAACAATATGAAACATTATCCTGTAACATTGAATTTCTTAACATGTAAGACGTCTTAAATTATGTACTTTTATTAACACACTTGACACAAACATATTGCTTATTTAAATGTTCCCTAATATGCTTCAAAAAACTTTCTTTGCATCCCTCCGTAGCCATAAAGCTGCACTGCCATGTGGAGCATTTTATTATTTATTTTAATATAAGGTGCTACAGATTTCATAGACAGATGTGGGACAATAGGTAGAGAGGACCCTGCCCATGAGGGCTTACATTCTAGAGGGAGGGGTGGTCACAGACATTAGGACCAACTGGGAGAAAATTGGAGATGGCAGACAGGGACGAGGAGGTGATTGATAGAATGATCAGGACTTGGTTGGATAGGAGAGCTTGAAAGAGTAAGTTTTGAGTGAGTGTTTGAAGGACTGAAGTTCGGTGGAGAGGTGAGTGAGGCAGGGAAGGGAGTTCCAAAGATGGGGGGCAGCACGGCATAAGCCTTGGAGGCGAGCATGGGAGGAGGTAATGAGAGGTGAGTTGAGGCATAGGTTAGAGGCAGAGCAGAGTGGTCAGGTAGAGATGTACCTCGAGACAAGGTAGGGAGAAGTAAGGGGGAGAAGTGTCAGTGTCAGAAGTTATAGGGCTTTGTAAATGAGTTTAAGTTATGAAACAGATACGGAGCCAATCAAGGGATTTATGCAGATGAGTAATGGAAGATAAGTGATGGGATAGGAAGATAAGCCTAGATGCAGCATTCTATATGGATTGAAGGTCAGAAAAGTGAGAAACAGGAAGGTCATTGAGAAGAAGGTTGCAGTAATCTAGATGAGAAATGATGAGGAAGTGGACCAGGATTTTGGTTGCTTCCTGATAAAGGAAACTCTGTCCCCTCTCTGGAGCCCCAGGGCTGTTCATTGCAGCCATTTTCCAAGGTTCTGAGGTTAGAATCTGAAAACAATGACAGTCTGAAGCTTTGGAAGGGGGCAGGGGGTGAGAAGCTGCAATCAAACGCAACTTCTGATTGCTTCTCCCCCTCACACCAGCTTCTGAAAATGTTTACCAGTTTAGGTGGTAGAGAGGCTTTAAGAAAGGACGTCCTGCTAAAGAATTATGAAAAAATACCTCAAAATACCGCACATAATTTATTGTTTTCAAAGAAGCCCCTGTAACATAAATCATTTGGAAATGTTCTATGACATAAATCATAACCATACCACAAATGAAAAAGTCTATAATAGAAGCACTACAGATAGCAACCTTTTAAGGGGAAGTCCGGCTTCAGAGACTACTATTGTGCAGAAAGATTTTCGCTCAGTAGATGTAACTGGTCCCAATACGCAGAGCTGAGTTTATCTGTTGTCGCATCCAAGGGCAACGCAATTATACAAGTCTGTCTGAGCAGTAGAATGCTCTGTAGAGTGCTCTGGGCAGTAGAATGCTCTGTAGAGTGCTCTGGGCAGTAGAATGCTCTGTAGAGTGCTCTGGGCAGTAGAATGCTCTGTAGAGTGCTCTGGGCAGTAGAATGCTCTGTAGAGTGCTCTGGGCAGTAGAATGCTCTGTAGAGTGCTCTGGGCAGTAGAATGTTGTCTGTATTATAGGCCAACAATAGGCCTAGGCCAACATGTAGCCAGCTTGAGTACCTACACATCCCCAATACCACAGAGTAGCATTGTCCGGCTCCTGTCTCCCTGATGTGGAAAGATTATGATGTCCCTTACACACCTCATATATCCAGCTCATTAATACCGGCCACCTGCACAGTACTACTTCCCTTACCTTGCATGACAGCTGTTGTTTTCTGCTACCAGCACAAATAGAAACAGTTACAGTTACAGCTACAGTGAAGATCAGTGATGTTTTCTGTTATTCACTAAGAAACCGAATGAGATGTTAACATATGGGACATGTTTAAAAATGTTCCTTACCAGTTCCAAGGCCTTCCATCCCAGGGATATCATCACCAAACCTGCACAATGAATGGAAATTTCAGTCATTAATAGGAAGCAGATTTGGGCAACTTTAACCAAACAATCCCTTTCGAAAACCCAATTGATGTGTTCTGTGTTACTTGTGTATTTGGGGCTCCCATAACTTTGAAATGAAAGCTCACATACTTTATTTTGTTTTTCCAAATACATTAAAATGGTTATAGGAAACTATCCCAACTTATCCTGTAATTATGGGGAAATGAGATAAAGATTTCTAGGGACTACCATGGGAACAATGTTTGCACCTTATTAATGCTGTCTATTGTCTAGTTAGGTTTGCAGCAGACAGAAATGCACAATTCCTGCATGTTCAGCCTCAAACTATTGTGATTTAATTTCAACAGTTGCAGTTGTCTAAAGGTTGTGTAAGGGTCTCAAACACCACCAGCTGAAATTTAGTACCCTGCATGGTAATATTTCACTTAGATAGGTGGGACAAAACATTCTAGCCAGCTGATGACCATCTAGCTATGACTGAAATATGGTATATGAAATGATCTAATCTATTGGCTGACTTGAGCCCATTTAAAACCTACCCTTTAATACCCTTCTTTGGTGGTTTGCTCTTGAATTGACGCGTCTGTCTCTGCTTGAATTTAGGAGGTCCCTTTCGAGGAGTAGTAGGTCCCCCAGAATTATTAATGGGAGCCAAAGCGCTTAATGCTGGTGATCCGGAGTTCATTTCTGGGAATAATGTATTCAAGTCTCAGACACCTAAAAATGAAGAAATTATAGTTATGTTATTGTCTACACCAAATAAAAGAACCTGGGGCTACTTGTGCCTAGAACTGGGGGTGTATATGCAGTTTTATGTTACACTTCTATGTAGATTTTAGATGGTTGTGTCCAAAGCCTGCTCTCTGCCATTTCTGATGCCTCTGACCTGATGTTAGGGCCACACATCCTGATACCAGTCCATTCACGCAAACTATTGTGTGAGAATTATGTATAATTAAGACATGAGGGATTAGGTGGAGATAGATTGGTAATGGGATAAGGACAAAGGCATTGGCAGTTCAGGACAAGCAGACTTTGTAACATTTTTATAAAGGTTAGGGAAAGCCCTGTAACAGAAATATTATGAAACATTCATATCTTGTTGTTTGGATGAGGCAAAAACAAAAGGAAATATTATACCAGCCATGTGAATTTGAAAGGAAAGAATATTAAATATCCACACATTCATTCACAGTGGTGGACAAACTACTTGTTATAAGGCCCCAATGGGAACATTTTCCACTCACTGATAACAAAGTAAGAGATACATTTGAGATATAAGGGTAAAATATAGTCCCATGTTTTCATCTAGTTAACTATATTAATAAGGTTCACTTAGGTCTCTTACCTCTGCTTCGTCACCTAGTAGCCAAAACAGTGAATATTAGCCACGTGCCCACTGGTGTTACTTTTGCACTTTTAACATGTTTTCACTTACGTGTTCTGCAAAAAACAGAACACAATGCATTCCTAAACCAGGATGCAAATAGAACCGCTCATGGGATGATATGGTGACGGTAGAAAGTATTGTTCCAAAATTCTATTATATATATATATATATATATATATATATATATATATATATATATATATATATATATATATATATATATATATATATATGATGTAATTTTCATTATCTATTTTCTTGGTTTTGTAAGTTTATATTTAACCAAAAGACATATTTAAAATGCAGAATAATGACATTAGTCTAACTCTCACAATGTGCCTATCTCAAGCAATGTTTCATTGATTTATTTATTGCATGATTAATAAATACAAATTTCAAATGGAAACTTCACTCGTCGCATGCAAATGCTTAAAAATAATTAGCTCACAATTTAAATAACACAGAAAGTATTTAATTTCTGCATAATTGTCCATTTTTTAAAAATGGAAAAGGACCAACTTAACAAATCTTTACTGATAATTTACCTTATCTTACACAACATTTCATATTCCAATCTGTACATAACTGCATTACTGTTCCCTAAAGTGAACAATCTAGGATTGATAGCAGTATTAACTGAGCATGTTAGAAAAACTCTACTATGCAGAGTTGAAGTGAACAGTATAAAGTTAATAAAGCCCTTTATGATAGAGTTCCCACAGCATTATATGAACATTTAACTCTTCGTTTCCAGAGTGGATGGGTTTGACGGAGATTGCTCTGCAACACAGAAAAATAAAATGCAAACCAAATGACTCTGCAATTTGCATGATAAGGATGCAGTCTCTCCTATGAACACTAGATGTCACTAAGAGTTATAGCTAATTTGTCGCTACCAACAATTCGTATTTACCATAAACACATCTTAATCTCAAATTAATCTCCACCCAAAAGTTATAAGGGATGAATTTATCATATTGACCAATTAGGTTAATTCCAAGGGAAGCACTGAGCAGGGAAACCTATGTATGTATTTATATTTGTTTAATTTGTTTTTTTTTACTTTTAATCTTTTTAACAATTTTTTCCACTATATTTAGATCACGTTGGACTTATTGTTGGAAAGAATGGTGTGAAAGAATTACTTATTCAGGGGAGTCACTACTCACAATGCCCAGGCAGCCTAAATGCTAAATACAGCTCACAGCTCAGTCGCAAAAGAGTTGGGAAAACAGGACATACAATGTAGTATAGGTGGGAGTAGGGTAGGTGTGAGGTTGAATTTGTGTGAGCAGTATTGGTGGGAGTAGGGTAAGTGGGAGGGTGTATTAGTGTGAGTAGTATAGGTGGGAGTAGGGTAAGTGGGAGGGTGTATTAGTGTGAGTAGTATAGGTGGGAGTAGGGTAGGTGTGAGGGTGTACCAGTGTGAGTAGTATAGGTGGGAGTAGGGTAGGTGTGAGGGTGTACCAGTGTGAGTAGTATAGATGGCAGTAGGGTAGGTGTGAGGGTGTACCAGTGTGAGTAGTATAGGTGGGAGTAGGGTAGGTGTGAGGGTGTACCAGTGTGAGTAGTATAGGTGGGAGTAGGGTAGGTGTGAGGGTGTACCAGTGTGAGTAGTATAGGTGGGAGTAGGGTAGGTGTGAGGGTGTACCAGTGTGAGTAGTATAGGTGGGAGTAGGGTAGGTGTGAGGATGTACCAGTGTGAGTAGTATAGGTGGGAGTAGGGTAGGTGTGAGGGTGTACCAGTGTGAGCAGTACAGGTGGGAGTAGGGTAAGTGGGAGGGTGTATTAGTGTGAGTAGTACAGGTGGGAGTAGGGTAGGTGTGAGGGTGTACCAGTGTGAGTAGTATAGGTGGGAGTAGGGTAGATGTGAGGATGTACCAGTGTGAGTAGTATAGGTGGGAGTAGGGTAGGTGTGAGGGTGTACCAGTGTGAGTAGTATAGGTGGGAATAGGGTAGGTGTGAGGATGTACCAGTGTGAGTAGTATAGGTGGGAGTAGGGTAGGTGTGAGGGTGTACCAGTGTGAGTAGTATAGGTGGGAGTAGGGTAGATGTGAGGATGTACCAGTGTGAGTAGTATAGGTGGGAGTAGGGTAGGTGTGAGGATGTACCAGTGTGAGTAGTATAGGTGGGAGTAGGGTAGGTGTGAGGTTGCATTAGTGTGAGTAGTATAGGTGGGAGTAGGGTAAGTGTGAGGGTGTATTAGTGTGAGCAGTATTGGTGGGAGTAGGGTAAGTGGGAGGGTGTATTAGTGTGAGTAGTATAGGTGGGAGTAGGGTAGGTGTGAGGATGTACCAGTGTGAGTAGTATAGGTGGGAGTAGGGTAGGTGTGAGGTTGCATTAGTGTGAGTAGTATAGGTGGGAGTAGGGTAGGTGTGAGGTTGCATTAGTGTGAGTAGTATAGGTGGGAGTAGGGTAAGTGTGAGGGTGCATTAGTGTAGCTGGTATTGGTGGGAGTAGGATAAATCTATTCATGACTGATAAACTCCTAAACTCAGTTCTGAAATACAACTACTTGAAGTCCAAGGCACTTATATGCCCACCTACAGTAATTCCTAATGACACTGTTTTTTTTTTATCAATCTATAGTTTTTTCTACAAATCCTTTTACGTAATCACTACTCTCAGTAATTAAAAACGTTGCTTGTTAGATTGCATTACTCCACTGCATCTGATCATCAGAGGTCAGAAGGGCTTTGGAATTTGCAGGATAATTTTAACCACATAGTCTGTCAGTGTTGATAGTTCTCACCATACGGTTGAGAGGATAATTTTGTGCATTAAGTGGATGAAGAACATGTGTATATTATCCCTTTCCCTCCGTATTGCGTATAATAAACCGCTATGGGTATGAGGGGTTCCTGGCAGTGCCACTAGCACTCCAAGGCCCTCCCAGGAGACCTCTCCATGCCCCCAGTGCCCCCATATCAGTCCCTGAGGCTTTCATGCTACTACAATATAACTTAAATACCTCTAATTAAAATAACAACAAAAATAGTATAATCAAAGTAGTGTAAAGTTGTAAAACTATTACAGGAAATAGACATACTGACATATTCATTTTAATTACAACAAACTGCACAATTTTCTTAGTTTGAAAATAATTCTACAAATGCCCAGAATTATTATTTTTCTGCAATTATCTAATGATAGCTGGATTGTGCTAACATTATCCAACCAATATTCACTTTATCTAGCATTATGTCACTATTTACACATGCATGTTTTACCATTCAGTTATAATGCCACAAGCTTAGCAGAGCAGCATCAATTCATAACTTAAGTTCCTCTGTAAGAACTTTGCTCCGAAAATAAAACAAGCACATCACATAATCAGCAATGTTACAATCAAAGATGTATTCTATTGTGTAATATTACTATTATCAATATTAATATTAGTAGTAATTATTTACATAGGACTAACACATCATACCGAATTGTACACTTCTAGGTTAATATATACCAGATATATGATAAACAAAAAACTGCCCTGAAACTAAAAAGCATTTATTTAAAAAATAAACAGTATTCCGTATATATTTACAAAGCGGGGACAATTCTCATTAATACGGTAGTTCCTTTAATTAGAACTGCGTTATTAAGTGAAACAATCTCCCATGTTTGTATTTCACCGAAGCACTAAAATCCAAATTTGATCACTTGTATATACTTGTATATACTTATATATATGATAGAAACCTTCAGCCCCAAACATCCCATATAGAAATAATCTCTGAAAATTTTAGGTAATGACGTCCTTTAACGCCTCCACCTGACGCTGGGAACTGGAAGACCACATCTTCTCCTAAATCACAAATTATTTCAGAGATATCCAGAACAGAGGTCATCCTGTTAATTTACCCTTGTATCAAAATTGTATCAAGCATCAAAGTGTCCGGAGCCGATACTCACAACTCTCCTCTGGGCTTCACGTAGATTTCTGTTACAACACAGGTTGATTGCACAGAAATACTCTGAAAAGTGTAAGCTGATTAACCACAGATTATCCTCAGTAGCCACATAGAAAACACTGACTTCTCTGATCTCTGACAGATGGACCTAATAGAGATGCTACAATGTCCTAAACTAATCCAATAAATGACATCATATTGCAGAACGTAGAAAAATAGATAGAATAATGACATTTATATTATATGGTTTGCATTTGATAATATTATTCAAAAGATACAGATACATTGTTTCACGATGTACAGAACAATCTAATATAATATCGTTTGCAAAGGTGAGGGTATTAAAATCATGGAAGGTCATCACTGCGGTCATCTATAAGTCTAGATACAAAGGATAACCTTAATGAGTGCATGATGTGATGACTTTAGCTTGAAGTCTTAAAGGGGTATTCCATAGGCCATGTTACTGTATTGTCTTGTGAGTACCCTTAGGCAACTTTTACGGCTCCCTCTGTGGTTGTCTCCAAGGTCATATAATCAGAGTTATTTTGTTATGTATTCCAGCCAGGGGTTTGCCTAGACCCACTGGTGCCTGAGCGGGCATCTGAAACAGATCCCTTATACAAGGTACCATAAACATTGGCATATGAGTTGTGGGCAAAATAAACCTAACTATTGTAAGGTTTAAGCATTACTAGATCCACCAATAAAGTATTTATCACTAAGTTAGACTTTTGCATCCATAAAACTGGAATTTTTTAAAATTTAATTCCTTCCATCTTGCTGCAGGAGACAGCTGTCTATATTAATTAATAATTAATAATTACCTCTTTTATGCATACCCCTGATCCAAACATAAACTACTCTCCGTAGATGATATAAAGGCTTTGGTGAAAAAAAATAGAAGGTGACAAATATATATGCAGTCTATAATGTATATACCAAAAAATGTTATCAGGCAACCAAATAAATGAAAGTCTTCTGAAGTCGTTGAACCCTTTTAAACCAGGGACGTCGATCTTAGATTTATATATGCACATTTTTATGATCGTGTCCCTTTATGGAAAAATCTGAGAAAATGTTTTGTGTTCTGAAATAAATAAGAATCAGCGCCGTACCGCCAACTCTGAAAAGATGACGGCACTGTACACACCGTAAATACAAGTGTCATTATACACTTGTGTAAGTGTTGGCTTGTTTAGAGACTACGGTAGTATTGTTTTCAATTATTTTGCTCCTCTACTAGTATTGCCTATCCTAATAGTCTACAGTCTCCACTCCAAAGACCATGACATACGCCCCCCACAAATCTATGGTCTCTTTCCTTTTACACTTCTCCCACGGAATCTTCACTAGTTGCCCTCACCGGACAAGCTTCTTCATCTATAGAAGTGTGTTTCTATCTGTTACCCCTGTCAAGGGGCAAATATGCACTCTAGGGGCCTGATTCATTAAAGGACATACATGGCGATTTTGTGTGTATAATGTGAATAATTACTCTAGGCAATCCCAGAACCAGTCCATACAGAGCAAAATTCAATTCATCTTCGAGCGTAAAGGACCCTTACTACAGCCTACGATTTCACAGCGGCGGAACAGGACAGAGAAGGAGCGATTGTCTGTTGTCAATGTACAGTAAAGGGGTGTATAGTTTTTTTACACTTTCTGTGCGTTCTTTTGTGACTTTATATTCCACATATGTATTGGACGTATCCTGCAGGGTATTGTCTGTTAGAGCAGGGCGGACCTAGACCCGTATTCATCACCAAACGTATCTTCACATCCGCTCCTTGTTGAATTCGGGCGTACGTACAGTATTTCGATTTACGTTCATTTTAAAACAAACGCACATTGCGCTCAGTGTGCTCTTTTGTCTTGAAGGTTAGACCGGTTTATTACATAGTCGTTGGGCTGTTAATTTTAGTTTCATTAAATGAACCAGCACAATCAGCAATCTGACATTCATGATGGAACTTTGAAGCTTATTATTTGTTGTGTTCTGTTACGTACAAGCTATGCCGCAGGGTACACACCCTCTCCCCAAATGTGACAAGTATTATAATTGTGTCGTATAGTGTATTATATATTGTATGTAGGATCTCATTTTTTTTATTCTATGAAAAGATATCATGCATTTCCTAAATTCATTTGAGACTTCTGAATCCAATAGCTTACATAACTCTTCAAACCATTTCTCTAAACACTACTTAAAGTATGTCCATAAATGACCAATTTACATTTCTTAGTAAATAAGGCAATCAGTGCTTCTTAAGGATAAAATGATGGATTGCTTTGCTCTGTATATGTTGTTGATTCTTGATATCAGGATTTCAGTATCCCTTGTACCATTCTATGACTTACAAAGTGCAGTTTCACATTTTCTTCTATAGCTCGGAGAAGTCACTTCCTTAGTGATCATTGCTAAACTGCAAAATATCCGCAGATCCCACAAACTTCCTGTCTAGGCTGAGAAGAGAGTTATACCCTGTAGATGGCGTAATGACTTATTGTATCTTCAGATATCTCTAGAATTAGATGAAGGCTGATTGCAGCGCTGGTCGCCATGGCAATGAGGAAGTGGCACATTATCTATGATTTCTAAATATGGTCACAGGATGGATGGGCGTTAATGGTAACGTTTTAGGGTCAGATCTGAGCTTACTGCTGTCACTTATTCTGGGGGGATATTTACTAACAAAATGCAGTAACTCCCATCAAATAATGTAACATTTGCTTAATGTCTAACGTGCACTAGATGAAGTACAATAGATCACTACCAATTCACACTGGAATATGTTAGTAAGTAGTAATTATATTTTTATCAGTAACTGTCAGCAGCTAGATCATATATGTAAAGGGTTTTCTTATAGTAGTTATATAATTCAATTGTCACTAATTTCTGGGGACGGTCACAGGTATTTAAAGACATGTCCCTATTTTCAGTACTGACCAACTGCACAATAAAATCCCTCTACTTCTGCATTTGAAATGCATGTGACATTATGATTCTCAGCAGCAGTGTCCCATGACATATAGGCAACTATAAACTTGTCAATATTGTATGTATGCAGCGTTCCTACAATGTGTAACTGGTGCACACAGCACTCTGCAAATTATAGGCAAGGAAAATGTTCTGCAGAAGACGGAAAAAATAGGATTTTGTTGCTTTTTGTACTTGGGTCTCCCCTGGTAACAGTAAGGGCCAGATTGTGGGTGGGTAGAATTGAGGACCCCACCAGGCTGCATGTGCTGTACCTGTTTTGCCGATGCTTTGCCCGCAGTGGGGGTGGGCAGTGAGACCATGCTCGACCAGACTGTATGCCAGTGGTTTTTGCAGAGGCTGTGCACACATCCTGAGGAGGACCCAGAAAGCAGCCACATTGGGGCCCCTGAATCCTCGGCCCCTATGCACCTTGATTGTATTATCTCTCATGAGTATCCTGGTAACAATAAGAGGCCAACCTTGGCTAACTGATGGATTGTTGCCAGCACTTATAAGAATGCAGTTCTTGTGTGGCCCTCAGCCACTGCCAATGTGGTCCTCAGATTGCAAATGTTGCCCCTTTTGTTCTAAAGAAAGACGCACCACTCAGAGACTCTCTAGGAAATCAGTAGAAGGGTCAGTTTCCCCCAGGGAGTTGGGTTTTCTGCCATTACTGAGAGCTCTCTAATTCAGTATGAACCCCTTCAAGACTGGAGGTGGCTCACACCTCTATGACTAGGCCCATATTCATAGGTTTTCTCAGCGTCGATATCACCGGAAATTCATTTTTAATTTCATATTCTACCCAAGCAAATGTTTTCACAAATCACTTGGGCTATTGCATATAAGATATATAGGGCGAGGAAAAGCCACCTATCTGGAGCTTCACCATTAGCTTTGGCCTCATCTCCTCTGAGTGTCGGAGCATCAGTCCATGAAATAAAGAAATAGATACGGCAACAATAATTCAGTATAGAAAATATTGTCATAATAAAGAATCACTTGAGATGTAAATATAGCACTAAATTAACCCTGATTTGAGTGTTTATAAGAGGATTACAATAGTACACACACTTTCCATGATGTCCACTTGAGGTACAAGGTTGCACCCAATTCTGCATGTCGACTCCCCCGCAGCCAATAGCAGGTTAGTACCTCAGGAATCCGCCTGACAGCAGATTGTACACCATCGTCGTATAGTCTCTTCTCCCAGCAGTAAAAATGGATCTCCAAACACAGCTTGGGGGGATCATTTGCCCCTATAGCCCTGCTATAATTTGCCCCTGCAGAGCCTTCCTGCCCTTATGGACAGGCTGCTTACTTATCAGCAAAGCGTTCTTTTGCTAAATGCAGGGAGCAGCGCAGGGGGAGGAGGTGGGTTAATTCCCCCTATAGCCCCCTTTGCCCTTGGATCTGCCACTGATTGCCCCAATCTCTAAGTCATCTGGGCTGATTCATATTTGGATGTTCTCCAGTTTGAGAAGTGTATCATGCATGAAACCGCTCTTCCAATGCCCAGAAAGTGAGCGCACGCATATGTGTAATACGTGTTCATGCAAACACAGCTCATGCAGAGCTGCAGAAACATATATACAGGTGTTAGTCTGCGCTGCTGCTGAGGACTAAGCGCATACGCTGCGGATACGAAGGTATCCTGAGGTGCAAACGGCTCTGCATATCGGTGGAAATATGCTTAGTTTCCATTCTCTTATTTTACGAGTATGTTACTCTGAATCAGGCTCGTTGTTCCCACAGGATTCAGGAATATTGGAATATCACCGATGTGGACATGTTACACCTCTACGCACCATCCACCAGTTTACTGGTTGTTTCTAGGACTCTAAGCAGCCTTCTAGCTGAGACCATTTGTTGAGAATTCTACAGTGATTCTAACAGACCTGCAAAATCCCAAACTACAACCGTATCCCTGGAGCACTCTACAGAGAAGACTGAAATAAGTTGTATTTTTATCAGCACTAAATAATAATACTATTCCACAGGGCCGAAACCTCAGTATATGTGACTATAATAGAGGTATCATTGTTCGATAGGTCTGTATATCTTTCAATACTCCATAATCATCAGGGATGTGACAGTTTGCAATTGTTCAGCAGAAAGGGTAAGAAGTGCTGAAGGGCTTCCTGTAGAAGTGGTTTAGAAAGAAGGGGGGTTGTTTGCTTAACCAGTTTCCTTCCCTTTTTCAACTGACAGGCAGAGCGAGCAGATTAAAGAACATTTTATCCAGACCGACACAGGCCACAGCTTGGTAAGACGCTTCATTTAAAAACTGTTATCCTTATAACGGGAGGTAGGGAAGCATAGATTAAAGATTATGTTGTTGGGCCTAGATCGGGCATGGGGAACTTGTGACTTTCCATCTAAGAACTACAAATCCCAGCATACCCTATCAGCCTCTGATCCAGGTATCTCATACTGGGGAAGATCTATATAATATCGGTCACTATGTTCCACTATTATGTTGTTAGACGAATGGAATCCTGACCTGAGAACAAGGAGTACACTTGTGTCTGATTTAGTTGTACATTTTTAATTGTGTCTCTTCTGTTTTGGGTGTTAAGCAAAATGTGAAACTTCAACTACAACTTTCGTAATAATTGCAACCTTATGATGCCAAGTTTTATTTATTTTTCACATGTGTCTACTTATGCTCCACCACTGTCCTCATGCTGTATCCCTGTTATTACACCTCCTTTATCAGGGTATTAGCTAAAAAATACAATACGTTCCTTACAAGCATAGCACATGTGTAGTTTTGACAGCAGAATCACTCAGGTGTGAATAGGAAACAACATCTTCGATTCGCTTTCATATCGCGTCAACTGAGCGCATCGCGATGTTAGAATGCTGAGGTTTCCCATTCAAAAAATCCTGGCGTTATAAAATGCTCAACTGAAAATGCTTTAAAACTGTTATATTCCTCCATCTAGTGGATATTAGACAAGAAAGATTTAATCTTATCTAGAGCTTTATTACTGCAGTTTTCCAGGTTAATAATTAATCCCCTCCGATCAATCTCTGACCACTCTAACATGATCCTCTTTGCCTGACACACATTGCCCTGCGCACGTTTCTCCAACTTACTTCCCTTATTCAATTACAGGAGGTGGTTTTTTTCTATTTCATATCCTGCAATTGTTAATGATGATCTGCAAACATTATCATCGTATTTATGCTGCTTTAGCGCTTGTACAGGCGGGGGGGGGGGGGGGGGGGGTGTGTGGTAAAAACAGCACTAGATAAAAGCACAGAGAACACCTTGTACTTTGACAGAACATTGATTAATCCATCTCACAGCTCCCCAGCAGCACAGTATCTTATGTACTTACACAGCGTTTTCATAGAACTATATTTACCAAGAGCTGATGCTTCTGAGTTCTTCTCTTTTTTGGACCATAAATGTCCAAGCTTGTTAAGTAGGCATTAAGAACTAAACACGTAATATTACTGTCTCTGTTTCTGAAGCCTTGAAATGCTTGAAAGCAACATTTAAACTGATCACGTCTCTAAACCACAAAGGGTTAAGTGTTCTGCAGAGAACTGTTACATTGTAGCAGCAATGTAAGAAACAGGAAGATGTGAAAATCTACTTATTATTAACTGGAGATATGATTTTGTTTCTCTTTTAAAAGGACTGCACATAGATTGTGTAAAGCAAATATAGGAGCTGACACATAAAAGGCTTTTGGCTTTAGGTAACAGGAGGGGGGTTCTGCTGGGGATGGCAGCCCCCCCCCCTCACAATTTTTTGTACTGATATGGGTTGTCCAAAAGTGTAAAGTCACTTTAAAGTTCGTTGAAGTTTCTACTGATCTATATTCTTTCTTGCTCTGGCTCATAGCGCATAGAGTATAAATAATATAACTAGGATTTCAGTATTCTAATTTGGAGCAGAGTAGTCAGTAGTGTAATTTAAAGACCTTGGGCCCTGGTGCATAATGTAAGGAAGGGCCCGCTTACCCAAACTGGTGCAATGGCACAGACTTCCCATCATCGCCCCCTGCAAGGCCACAACCCTCAGACATGACCCCCTTGCACAGATCTCTTCTTGCAAAGAGACCCTAACATGGCACAATGACCCCAATAAGCTAAGATATTTAAAAAGCACAGATACCCTCCGTTGCACAGGGACCCCTCTTTGCAGAATAGAGAGTCCCACCCATTGCCCCAAGGACCCCCTTTTCAAGAGAGAGACTCCTGTTTGCCACATAGACACTTCCAATCAGACGTTGCAGCTCACTGCCAAAATCTCTATAATGCTCTATTAGATCCCCCCCTAACCAACTTTATAAAGAGGATTCACTTTATATTTCATGCAGTGTAAGACACCTGCCACAGCCTTATACCATAGGAGCAGAGAGAATCATAACCAAACTGCATTACTTAGGGCGGTGTCAGGCAGGAACGTTAGATGGCAGAATCAGTTTGGTGTGACAGTGGAAGTGTGTGCGTCTTCACCAAGATGGAAAGCATCGACACTTTATCATGTTGTGGTATGCTGGGGAGGGGGGGGGGTCTATTTATCAAGCTGTAAACCGCGCAAAAAAGGCTATTTTTAAGTATAGTGGTGATTTAACAAAATTCTAACGCAGGAGATATCAGAGATATCAGAGATATTTCCTGTATTAGGCAAAGTGCCGCACAATGCAGCAGTCTGCAGAATACTCAATAGGGAGTGCGGTCTGAGTGACCCTAATTCTCGCGTGCACAGTAAAGGCCCCTGGTCAGTACCCAGAGTTGTAAATTAAATGGAGTCATCGCCAGGTCAGACTATTTTCGGATGCGCTGTCCCGAAATTATTATTTTATAACTGGACCCGGTACCCCATTCCTTATTGCTGCGAAAAGCAGTGATAAAGGATGATAATGTAGATGCCATTTTTGCGGTGGGTGATAAATAAACCCCATAGTCCGAAAACCATGTTGCTCTGAACTGCCTGCCTGACACCTCCGTCACTGCAGCCATTATCAATATGTGGTCTTTGGGGGATCCCTTGCAGAGAGAAACTTGTGGCTTTCCACCTGTTGTGGAACTACAACTCCCAGCTTGCCACTTGCCCTGCCTGAAAAAAAGTAAGTTTGTTATTTTAAACCGCTTGGAAAAACAAGTCGTTCTGACCAGCGGCAATAAAATGATTTTACTGCGTTTCTGTGTCCATGTGAGAATCAGAGATGTGACCACTCGCTATCTGCAGGAGATGGTCAGATGTTGTCTTGTGATGGAGGTTACAGTTACAGTTAGTTTTCTGGCTCTAGCTCAGCACGATGTGGTGAGTGGATGTTCAGGCCGGCTCGGGTAATCTCCTCTGATCACATATGTTCAGGGTCTGCTAATAGGATCAGCCTGAGCTCTGTAAAGACGACAGATCACGAGGCCGCTCTCCTCCGCCATACATCACTCTTCTCTCTACGGCTTCTGTTTCCCTTTCACGTACCGATAAACAGATCCACAGGGGGGAAACAGCCACTGCCAAGAGAAATCAAAGGACAATGCAATAGATAAGCAAAATAAATATTAGCTACTAAAATACACACGCAGGAGATTATACAATCCCAGGTCAGGGTCAATTTGTTTATCTAAATTAGACTTTATTGTAAAAAAAAGAAAATCAAATTATTATCCCATGTGGGGATAGATTTATCTTCTAAAATTTAAAAGTGGAGGTGTTACCCATACCAACCAATCAGATTCTAGCTATCATGCTTTGGTGAATATAAATCTCAGTGTCACATGGTAGCTTGCTCAGAAGAGAGGCTTCATCATCATCATCATTTATTTATATAGCGCCACTAATTCCGCAGCGCTGTACAGAGAACTCACTCACATCAGTCCCTGCCCCATTGGAGCTTACAGTCTAAGGGCCTGATTCATTAAGGATCTTAACTTAAGAAACTTCTTATTTCAGTCTCCTGGACAAAACCATGTTACAATACAAGGGGTGCAAATTAGTATTCTGTTTTGTACATAAGTTAAATACTGACTGTTTTTCATGTAGCACACAAATACTTGATAGCTTATTTGTACACTGAAATTTAAAGTTGATATTTGTGCGCTCACACGAGTGTCACAGTTTTACAGTTCACAAGTGAGAGAGTCTCACATTTGTGTCAGATCGCTCTACATTGTGTCTTTGTATCAGCATTTCCTTTTAAGGTATTGTGGTCCTTAAATTGGTAAAGTGACTTGTTAGTTTGAGCTGCAGACGCGTTTATGTGTCATTACTTATAATCTTACAAAATGTATTGGAACCACTGTGTTCATTCCATAAAATACCTGTTAGTAGCTCACCGGGGGCGGCCATGTCTCTGACAAGTGCTGATTACCTCAAGCCACCGTCTTGGGGTCAATGTATATACTATGTATATAGTATCTTATAGCCACATTTTACAAGACATATTACAGCCATCTCTTGTCATCATATATAAACCCATCATGCCATCTTATTGCCCAATCATAACACCACATACCCCTCCATGAACCCATATATGCTTCTAAGTAGTTCCTTTATAGCTATATGTAGCGCCAAAAAGCCATATGACCCATAATGCCACCTCATGGCCACATCTTGGTACCAAGTCGCTCCCATATACTAGAGATGCTCACTGACCCCCGTGAACTGGTTTTGGTTTTGGATCTGGATTAGCTTCGTGTTTTGGTTTTGGTTTTGACAAAACCACCCTCGTGTGTTTTGGTTTTGGTTATGGATTTTTAGAAAAAATCCTAAAATATGCTAAAATCACATGATTTTGCTCTTTTTTTGTTCCTACATTATTATAAACCTCAATAACACAAATTTAAAGTCATTTGCAGTCGATTTTGACCACCTCACAGATCACAATATTATTTTCATACACTTTTGGACAAATACTGCAGCGACCTGGCTGGATGGTAAGCGATAGAGCAATGACACAAACACACGGCAGTTCCTAGCACATCTAGGACACATTGGCACACAGCAGTGGCAGAAAAGAAAAATGGTGCAAGATGGAATTTTCCTGGGACAGGAATTGTCCTTGGGCCTGCCCTCCCTCCCAGGAATTGTCCTTGGGCCTACCCTCCCTCCCAGGAATTGTCCTTGGGCCTACCCTCCCTCCCAGGAATTGTCCTTGGGCCTACCCTCCCTCCCAGGAATTGTCCTTGGGCCTGCCCTCCCTCCCAGGAATTGTCCTTGGGCCTGCCCTCCCTCCCAGGAATTGTCCTTGGGCCTGCCCTCCCTCCCAGGAATTGTCCTTGGGCCTGCCCTCCCTCCCAGGAATTGTCCTTGGGCCTGCCCTCCCTCCCAGGAATTGTCCTTGGGCCTGCCCTCCCTCCCAGGAATTGTCCTTGGGCCTGCCCTCCCTCCCAGGAATTGTCCTTGGGCCTGCCCTCCCTCCCAGGAATTGTCCTTGGGCCTGCCCTCCCTCCCAGGAATTGTCCTTGGGCCTGCCCTCCCTCCCAGGAATTGTCCTTGGGCCTGCCCTTCCTCCCAGGAATTGTCCATGGGCCTGCCCTCCCTCCCAGGAATTGTCCATGGGCCTGCCCTCCCTCCCAGGAATTGTCCATGGGCCTGCCTTCCCTCCCAGGAATTGTCCTGGGGCCCGCCCTCCCTCCCAGGAATTGTCCTTGGGCCCGCCCTCCCTCCCAGGAATTGTCCATGGGCCTGCCTTCCCTCCCAGGAATTGTCCTGGGGCCCGCCCTCCCTCCCAGGAATTGTCCTTGGGCCCACCCTCCCTCCCAGGAATTGTCCTTGGGCCCGCCCTCCCTCCCAGGAATTGTCCTTGGGCCTACCCTCCCTCCCAGGAATTGTCCTTGGGCCTACCCTCCCTCCCAGATATTGTCCTTGGGCCTACCCTCCCTCCCAGATATTGTCCTTGGGCCTACCCTCCCTCCGAGGAATTGTCCTTGGGCCTGCCCTCCCTACCAGGAATTCTCCTTGGGCCTGCCCTCCCTCCCAGGTATTGTCCTTGGGCCTGCCCTCCCTACCAGGAATTCTCCTTGGGCCTACCCTCCCTCCCAGGTATTGTCCTTGGGCCTGCCCTCCCTACCAGGAATTCTCCTTGGGCTTGCCCTCCCTCCCTCCCCCCACTATGCTGGATCCTAAAAAGGAATTCAAAACTTGCGAGATCTGACGATGTCACAATGACGTTTTGCCTCGTTTTCGATTCCGAGGGCGTAGAAGACTGCCGAACCGACTCGGCTTAGTACTCGGATCCCCTAAGTTCGGGTATGTTGGGTTCTCGAGGAACCGAGCCTGAGCATCTCTACCATATACCCCATCATGCCACCATGTATTCCAATTATGCTACAATATAGTTCAATCATGCCTCAACATGGACCCATAATGCTGTCATCTATCCTCATCATGCCACCCACCATAGCGCCATCATGCCACCATGACCTTCATGACCCTTCACCCCTGCCCTCTGTGGCGCTGTCTCTCTCGGGTGCTTCCATGACCCCACCAGATGGTTCGGTTCTCATGACCAGGTTGTAGCCATAGTAATAGGTTGCTGTAGCTGTGGAAAGGGGTCTTGGGGGTAATCTAGGCCCAGTGACAGCCACATGCCAGGTAATATGAGCCTAGAGCAGGGCACAGACAGACGCTACTACTGTGAATGGAAATTTTTACTGTTTTTCTGGGGGACCATAATTTTATCTAGTTGTCCAGATTCCAGGTTTTTGGTCATTGTGTACTCAGCAAAAACAAAGGGCCCTCATGATAACAGGAATATTGTATAAATGTTGAATTACTTGACTTGAAGCCAACAGGAAATGTATTATGAATCTAAAGTTGAGTCGTAAGTCATAAATCTTCTGCAGATCCAGGACTTTATCTTGGTTTCTTCATGACCGAGTTTTATATATATATATATATATAACTCTGGGATGTGCTGGTCCCTTTCTGGAGTTTCTACAGTTGGTAATGTAATTATTATAGTGTTATCTGTTTCTGCAGCTCCACACATGGGGGGGTTAGGACAAAACTGCATAACTACATACAGATCAGAACAATGAGTACAGACATGAGACATAGGGCACAGACATGAGACACAGGGTACAGACATGAGACACAGGGTACAGACATGAGACACAGGGTACAGACATGAGACATAGGGCACAGACATGAGACATAGGGCACAGACATGAGACATAGGGCACAGACATGAGACACAGGGTACAGACATGAGACACAGGGTACAGACATGATACATAGAGTACAGACATGAGACACAGGGTACAGACATGATATATAGGGTACAGACATGAGACACAGGGTACAGACATGAGACACAGGGTACAGACATGAGACACAGGGTACAGACATGAGACACAGGGTACAGACATGAGACACAGGGTACAGACATGAGACACAGGGTACAGACATGAGACACAGGGTACAGACATGATACATAGAGTACAGACATGAGACACAGGGTACAGACATGAGACACAGGGTACAGACATGAGACACAGGGTACAGACATGAGACATAGGGTACAGACATGAGACACAGGGTACAGACATGATACATAGGGTACAGACATGATACATAGAGTACAGACATGAGACACAGGGTACAGACATGAGACACAGGGTACAGACATGAGACACAGGGTACAGACATGAGACACAGGGTACAGACATGAGACACAGGGTACAGACATGAGACACAGGGTACAGACATGATACACAGGGTACAGACATGAGACACAGGGTACAGACATGATACATAAAGCACAGACATGAGACGCAGGGTAGAGGACCCTGTCTGTGAGAGCTTACATTCTAAAGGGAGGGGGTATTGAGCGACAATATTGCGTATTTGGGCAACTTCCAGGATGGTAATGGTACAGGATCCTAGAAGATGCCAGGGCGAGATGGTGTCTGGGCAGAGATAATGTAGAAGCCCAGATGGTGACCTGGGAGGATTGACAGTGTCAATGTAATAAGCAACTCAATAAGTGGTAAAACAACAACAAAGCAACAGTTAAAATATATAAATGCCTCCATATAGAGAGAAATATTATGGTGAGAAAAATGCAGCATATATACATATACATATATATATATATATATATATATATATATATATATATACATACACATATACATGTACATACATATAAATATATTCTAATCTCTGCAGATAATTATGACGGAAAACAATCCAGTTGTTCATGACCTGGAGGATGAAGATGAATTGGATGGGAAATTGAATTACAAACCTCCACCCCAAAAATCACTGCAGGAAATCCAGGACCTGGACAAGGATGATGAAAGTTTAGCCAAGTATAAGAAATCCTTGCTGGGAGATGGACCGGTGGTCGCAGGTATTACATAGATAACTAAGGACCTGTTCACTTCAGTTAACGGGATATTAGTATTAGAAATGTTTTATAATCTGTGTGTCCGCAGCCTTGAGTACCAGTCAGTTCCGCTTGGTGGTAACTGTTGTACCTTTCACCTAATTATCCTGGCTCCATTATAGACAATTATATCTGCCAAAATTACTAGTGAAAAATATAATTTCTCTCATCCGACCAACTACATCAACATTTTGTCAAAGTCATACTCACCCGCTCTCCCGGAATGTCCCGGAGACTCCTGAATTCTGGATAGGTCTCCTGGTCCCCCGCATCCTGACTACTTACTATTGGAGCCTTAGAGACGGGAGCCTCCGTGGTGCGACATGTCGCAAATTGCGCAAGTTTGGCCCTGTGACAAAATGATGTAATCACAGAATTGCATCGCAGGGGGAGTGGCCTCCGTTTTGCCCCGCCCTCCTTTGCAATTAAACTGTATCTCCTTTCCGGAAAAAAACAAGATACAAAATTTGGCAAGTATGGTCGTAGCCATTTCACAATTTGTGTGGCCACACCCTTCTGCTCGCTGCAAATCAACCTATTTTATTTAGATCTTGGTGAACTCACCGTTGGCAGAATATCTGCACAGATAACAAGTAATGTTTTATACATTTAGGGGCATTTAACCAATTTATTCGAGTAAATTCAGTAAAACAAGTAACATGTAAATGTTTGTGAATCAATAATTAATAGATAATTCATATACAATTCTTAGATTATAATTTAAAGGGAAAGTCAAGTATTTTACAGTCTTCCTTCCACCTCCGCTGCTTCTCAACCTAATAAGCTTTCAATAATGAAAATATGCAGTTAGAGTTCTTTGTAAGAATAAAATATATATGTGAGACGCTTGCCTGTGTTTCAGTCTCTGCAGTATCTTTCCAAGTCATCATCATCATCATCATCATCACCATTTATTTATATAGTGCCACTAATTCCGCAGAGCTGTACAGAGAACTCATTCACATCAGTCCCTGCCCCATTGGAGCTTAGTCAAAATTCCCTAATATACACACAGACACACACACACACACACACACACACACACACAAACACAGACAGACTAGGGTCAATTTTGTCATGACTCAAACTGTCATATTAGAGACAGGACGCTGTTTTGGGAATAACTATGTAGAATATATGTGATAAGTATGACTAATGGTATATCCTTCTCACTCTACCGTCCTCGTGTCCTGTACTGGCCTGTGACTATTTCTGTCAGCATATATCTATCCATTACCCTGAGCTGATAACCTAGATTATCCCGGATAGTTGTCTGCAGAACAAATTGCTCATGTTCATTTCAAGGTACGAATGAAATGAAAACTGAATTTCTTGGAACAAATTGCTATATTTATGAGTCATTGATTCATTTACTATGTGCAAAAAGTGCCAACCTGTTCGCCAGCGCTCCTTGGTGGCAATTAATGATTTCTTTTACGTAACTGCGGCCAGTTTAACAGGTAATCCTATGGGCTTTTCATGCCAAGGTAGCAGCAGCTGGTGAGCGCAAAAGTAATTAGCCAGACACGTCTCATCCCACTCAACTCGCCACATCAGCAGCTGCAAACTGCGGCACCACTTAGATGCTAACACCTTATCTGCATATCCCTGTAGAGCATACTTGCCAACTTTTCCTCATTGGCTTCAGGAAAATCCCGGGGGAGGTCAGGGGTGGAGCTTGATGAATCATATAATTTTGGCCCGCCCCCTAAACGATTGTCACAATTTTGGCCAATTACAGCAGGGGGCTAAGATTACGCGATATTTGCGTCATTAAGCCCCCCCCCAACTTATCTATTGCGGTGCGAGAACCGGGAGGTTGCCCTGCTCTCCCAGAAATGCGGGAGTCTCCAGAACATTCCGGGAGAGTAGACAACTATGCGTTAAAGAAAAGCAGCTAAAGAATCTCTAGAGACTGAAGTGTCTTTTACATTTCTGTCTCCATTACTGAAGTCATGTTGTCTTACCTGTCAGTCTTTGATTAAATCTTGGTCTCCATGAAAATGGCCACCTCCATAGGTATCAATACATGGACATAGGACACAATTTCTGAACTGTGTCATCATGCTACAGATGGCGAAGCCAACCACGTCTTGTACTGGCTCAGCATCAGGTAGAATGCCAGACTCTTCAGGGAGTGAGGGAGATCACCCCTATTTCAGGGAGTCTCCCTGACATTCAGGGAGAGTTCGCAAGTATGCTGTAGAATTCTGTATATTCAAACTCACCTGCGCACGTCATCACAACAAGCATTTAGTCCATTGTAAAGGGGTCATAGTGGAGGCAGATATTTTGAAAATGTAGATTTATCAATGCACTAGGAACCAGTGACATTACACAGCCACTGATTCCAAATCGGCCCAAAAATAGGTGACTTGTCCTCCACTATGTTCGCCAACAGTTGTACATTAATGTGGACACAAGGGGGATACTGTACAAGTACTGTGCGATTTCTTGGCCATATGCACAGGGTTGATTTCCCCCCTGGGTCCGACCCCACCAGATCTCCCCTGAGTCAAAGTAACAACAGAAAAAACAAAATATGAATTTCCATATACATTACTGTACAATAAACCCTATAAATATTTATGTATAAACGTTACATAAGTTCAAGAAGTAACCAAGTAAATACTTTAGGCAAAAACCTAATTAACAGCATATAAGAGTATATAATATCATATCCCGCTGCATGTATGTATGTTGAGATTATTCCAGTAAAATTCTATTAGAGTCAAATAACATTTTCACTTTCGAACCAACAAATTTACGTTGTATTTAGCTGATAGACACATTGAAGAATATATAGTGGTAAAAACAAAGTATTATTAGCCAAATGGTTTTTATATGTATACAGATATGTTAATCTTCTGTGGAATCATTATTATATGGTGGGTGTTATTAGGTTTGGCTGTCACTGGTATATACAAGCTTTGCAATTGAATTGACGTTTGCACTGAACTATTGTATTAAATATTTTTCAGATCCGTCAGCTCCAAATGTGAGTGTAACTCGCCTTACACTGGTGTGTGCAGCCGCGCCAGGACCAATCACAATGGATCTTACAGGTATGTGACATCCTACCAGGCCAATAACAGCTTTAGGGCTTGCAGTGTGCCATAGATCTTAAGGATTCAGGAATTATTATTATTATTATTTTGTAATACTATTATTATCATTGTGTCTTATTTTTGTTTTAAAAGGCTACTGGCAAACCATTATTATTAAACTACCCTACATCCTTCTAGTGGAAATAAGAGTAAATCTACAAATCAGACCAGCACATCCTTACTGCATGGCCTGCAGCTTATGTGACCAATGCATGGAAATATTAGTGAACCTCGAAAATTATATCTATCCTTGTCTCTGGCTTACTCAGTGCCCCCGGCCTTGGCATGCAGCTAAGGACTGTTATAGTGAATACGATTTGTGCTTTTATGTATTCAATTTTTTTTTTGCAAATAAATGGAGAGATTTCAGTTTTATTAAGAAAATTGTGGTATACATCACTTTACAACCTATAAAAACAATAAACAGCCAACAACATAAAGCAACCCTCTATCTCCTTTATCTTTCCCAGGAGACCTGACAAGTCTAAAGAAGGAAACCTTCGTCTTAAAAGAAGGTGTCGAATACAGAGTGAAAATCCACTTTAAGGTCAGTTTAGATTTAGTATTGTAATAATAAGTATCACATTAAACTATGAGCTGCTTGTACGTGGCATATGTCCGTGATTGCCAAGGACAGAGAGAGTTCCTAGGGTATGGTCCTGAATCTGTCTTTGTCTCCATCCTTTAATGCCAAAAATGCTCAGTTTCCCTTCTCTAAATTTATTTGCTGGTAACAGTTTCACTGGAGACTGGAGAGTGACAAGAACACTGTTACCCCTGTTTCTGTGTGAGCAATGGCACTGAAGAATGTCACTGGAGACTGGAGAGTGACAAGAACACTGCTACCCCTGTTTCTGTGTGAACAATGGTACTGAGCAATGTCACTGGAGACTGGAGAGTGACAAGAACACTGCTACCCCTGTTTCTGTGTGAGCAATGGCACTGAGCAATGTCACTGGAGACTGGAGAGTGACAAGAACACTGTTACCCCTGTTTCTGTGTGAGCAATGGCACTGAGCAATGTCACTGGAGACTGGAGAGTGACAAGAACACTGCTACCCCTGTTTCTGTGTGAGCAATGGCACTGAGCAATGTCACTGGAGACTGGAGAGTGACAAGAACACTGTTACCCCTGTTTCTGTGTGAGCAATGGCACTGAGCAATGTCACTGGAGACTGGAGAGTGACAAGAACACTGCTACCCCTGTTTCTGTATGAGCAATGTCGCTGGATCTCCTGGGGACGGAGGTACTTATGGAATCCAAAACCCACAAGAGCAGACAACGCAACAATGCCGTTTTGCCTCGATTTCAGACCCGAGGATGCACAAAAGTAGTGAGCCAGCTCGTGAATCTACTCGGATCCCCTAAGTTCGGGTTGGTTCGGTTTTCAGAAAACATTTCTAATATATATATAAATATATATATAGATACATATAGATATCATTTATATATTTTATATATATATTGTGACTGCATTGGTCTCTGAGGACACACAATACTTGTCATAGTCATATACAAAACAGAAGGTGTAGATCAATTGAGATCTACTGTACAGTATATTGTAGGAGTACATGTTATTGCAATTGCTACTCAGTTTGATACAATTGCAACTATGATACAAAACTCAAATTTTAATGACTTTCTATTCAATATGTAAGTAAAATATTCACAATATTCTATATATTGCAGGCAAACAAAGAAATAGTGTCTGGACTGAAGTACGTGCAGCACACCTACAGGACAGGAGTAAAAGGTAAATGTCTTCAACGTCTTTGATGTCAACATTATAAAAGTGGACCTAAACGTATATATCTCCTACTTCTGAGCCCCTTACCACAAGCAGAGGTTTTCTGGGGCTCCCATCTTTGGAGCTCCTGCAGTTTTGGAGATCCCTCTGCTCCCAGGAATCTCCAAACAACAACCCTGAGGAGATCCATTTAAGTCTTTATGAATTACGAGATTCCCAGGAATGGGAAACACTCAGTCCTAGTACTATGGGTGGAGTGAGGATCACCAGGAGGTTACAAGTTCTGCTCTTTTCTATTTCAAAATAAATTCTTTATCTGCGGAATAAATCTAAATAATGATACAAGAAGTAATATATTAGAAAGTAGGTTTGGGTTTTGATATTAGTGTCTGATATTGGATTCCTTTCCACTAATGATCAGTTATTCTGTTTCCTACATCCAGTTGCTAAGGCTACGTTTATGGTGGGAAGCTACGGTCCTCGGCCAGAAGAGTATGAGTTCCTGACGCCTGTGGAAGAATCGCCCAAGGGAATGTTGGCCAGAGGAACCTATCACAACAAGTCATTCTTCACCGATGACGACAATCACAATCATCTAACTTGGGAATGGAATCTGTCCATTCGCAAGGAGTGGAATGAATAAATTGTCTCTTAGCTATACTTTCAATTGCCTGCAAATGTCTGTGATCTGCATTGTCTCCGCAACTTTCAGTGAGGGCCTCAGCTGGTATCGAACTGTGACTCACAAAATGATCTGCCAGCCAATAGCTGAAGAGGCAAAGGTTTTCTAAATCTTCTCACACAGGTGTAGTACGAGTTATCGGTGCTGTAAACACAGACACTGTTTACTCCTACATAATTATTCAGATAATGAACTGAGCGACATAGAAAAAATAATTGCTTACCAGAGAAGAGACACAGAGGAAATCCGATGAGAGGACATCGCGACACTTCCAAATGACGTCAGTTGCGTGCGCGACTTTGTTTAGTTATTTCTTAAAGCGGCAATGCACGGACTATGGTAATGTTCATTTTATTCCTAACCCTAACCCTATCCCTTAACCCTAACCCCTAACCCAAAGGTAATACTTATCTGGGTCCGTGCGTTGCCGCTTTAAAAGTCAAAATTTCCAAGTCGTGCACGCAACTGACGTCATTTGGAAGTGTCGCGATGTCTTCTCATCGGATTTCCTCTGTGTCTCTTCTCTGGTAAGTAGTTCTTTTTCCTACGTCGCTGCTCACGTTCACTATCGGAATAATTATGTAGAAGTAAACAGTGTCAGTGTTTACAGCACCGCCTGATTACCACCGTCTCACACACGGGTATATGTGTTTGATAGAGCAGATTGGCCAAACAGATGTCAACTCTTTCTGTTCAATCAAATCCAATCTAATCAAATTGGATTTGATTGCACAGAAAGGACAATATAGTCAGTGGAAACTCCATGTTGGGATAATGTTTGTTCTTACCACTAAGAACTGGATCTGTGCAGTCTTGTTCTGCTCTGGGTTGTTCAGTGAAAGGGCCGAATGAGCAGATCTGCCCATGTGTGAGTAACACAGCGAGTGGATACATCTGACCAAATCGATGTATTTAGCAAAATCCACCAGATGGTTTGACAACAGTAGAGCATACATGGCCGAAGATCAATCCACTCATGTTTCGGCCAACTTCGGCCAGATATGCTGCCTTGCCCTACAAGCCAACTGCGTTAAATAATGTGATTCAGCTGGGTTTATGTAACCTATGCAATAATTTTATCTGGATTCATAGCTTCCAATTCATGTCCAAAACTGAATGCCATGTTATCGCAGGTGCTTTTCAAAATCCTCCGTGGAGTTAGGAATGTCTGTGCTAAATACAGCAAAAATAAAATTCTGTGTCTGTCTTAGTCGCCTCTCAAAATTCTCCTGAAAACTCTTCTTGTTAACCCTTTCTTGTCTTGTTGCCAGACGTGCCTGAAGCCTATTCTCATTGGTGACACGGCCCCGACAGAGTTTCAACTTTGTGTCGCGTCAATGGTAACAGGACCTATATGTGCATTAATGTCACGTTTATAATATATGTGACACGTGTATAATATGTTGGCTTCGGAGCTCAAGAAAGCACAATTTGTAATGTGTAATTAATAATAAATAATGCCCAATATGTGCGGCCTTTTATTCATGTAGAGTCGTGTCGGCGACCAATCAGACTTGCTTATCCGCTCAAGTTTCCTCTTGGACCTCTGGGAATTTTCAGACAGCAAGTTACTATTATATATTATACCACAACACTGTGAAACCAGTTTAACACAGAAAATATTCCCTTATCAGTTTACGTTTATAGCTTTACATCACTGGCAATATTTATGCTGCTAAAATTATGTAACATTTGCATAATGAATCTAGGGGCTACTAAACAATAATAATATTTCCTAGGGGGAGGATTGAAGGAGTTCTCAATTCATTTCCCCTCCAACTCTCTTCCTGTTGACTCCTAGTTATTGCCACTTAAAATAATTAGCTCACAATGTTGATTTTTCTTGAAATTCAGTCTCCTGTTGTACTTTTAAAATAAATAGTGTGAATTTGATATGGGATCAAATTCACACTATTTATTTTAAAAGTACAACAAGAGTGACGTGGGGTCACATCCAACTGAGCAAACTTGCCCTGGATTTCAATTTCAAAAAGAAAATATCTATACATAGTATTCAATAAACTCTTCCCTGCCATTGCTTCAAAGTAGATACAATGTCATACACCTGTATATATTAAATTCAGCATTTACATTAATCATTGATACAAAAATTACAAGAAATAACCTTAACAAATATTGTGCATTTGAACCAATCCTCTTTAGTGGATTATACCTATATCGCAACCAGCGTACATTACAAGAACAGTGGGGCTCTGTAACTGGTCAGATGTTAAAAAACAAGGACTGTTTCCAGAAAATTTAGACACTTAGAAACTATTACAATTTATTGATTAAACATAGTTAATTTTTGCTCTTTTTGTGCAAAGATATTGTTTGATTGACTTCCCAATCCTCAAATGAGGACAGTTCCTCCTAAATAATCTCACACGTTCCACCAGCTCAGTGAGACATGACACGTATAGACTTCCTCCTTCGGTTACCTGAGTCCCCTTATCTCAATGGCTTTGGAAGCAGATGTGGAATTCTCAGGACTCAGGGTGATACGTCATCACTGTTCTGTTGAATGAGTTGTCACTGTGGCTTCAGGAGAAGAAGTAGAAGAGGGACACACAGCCCAGAATCCAAACACCGATGGGTACCATGGCCAGACACAAGTGTCCCCCCTTATCTTTCTTCCTTCTGCTGGTTTTCGTGCGGACATCTCTAGGTGAAGATGTTGAGAACAACACCTCTATTGAAAGTAAGTTCTAACATAATTCATGGGAGATATTGGAAGACTTTTAATAATTTTAGTCTAGTTACTTCTGTCAGTACTATCTCCAAATTATTTTTCAAAACCTCAACACTCTTTTTCTATCCTTGGGTCCCTCAGCCCATTCACAAGCTTTCTTTCCAAGACAATGTTTTCAACCCCAAACATAATTTCTAACTCATCAATATTAGGCTCTGTCTTTCCCACCAAGACATTTGCTTGTATATTTTATTTGTTCTAATAAAGAATTAATTGATATTCTTTTTGTAGCTTGTACATGTGTGGGATTTTCCGGATGTGTCCAATTTCGTTAAACATCTTTTCTTCTGTAGTGTACTGTCTTCTTACATGTTATGTGACCCGTCTAGCCAGTTTTGGTAGTTTGGTTGGTAAAGATACAAGTCAAGATCTCATTTAATATTCAGGCTAAAGAGTTTAGGCTGTGATGTTAAAAGCAGCCCATCTGGTCCTATAGAAGAGACTCATAACTTCAACATGGGAAAAAGGCATGGAAGTATAATATAGGAACCAATCCATGTGTTTGATGAGAGATTTCCTTACAAGAACCACCTGGCCACACGTGTAATGTGTTTATAACTGATGCAAGTGCAAGGAGGATCCAGGTCTATCCTGCAATCTGGTGTACCAGCAAATATGCATAATCAATTTATTAACTCGCTTGTCTGCCCCTGGTAACCAAGGGAGGGGGGGAAATAATTCTGTTGTATCTTATTCCTAAGTTTGTACATGTGAAAAGGCCACTTGGGCTGGAACTAGTGGGGTAACACTGCACGGCTGGTCGCTGCAGACTCTGGTGTGAGACTGTTTGAATGTTTCTGGGTCTGTGATGTCATGATAAGCGGCCAACAGTAGGGGGCGATCATAATTCAATCTTTACTTTCCTGCAAAATGTTGCTTTCCTCACTACAGTCAAAGTAACATTTGGAAACACATGTGGAAAATGTCCCTCAATAGTCATTAAAACAGGTCATAATCATAGTATTAGGGCATCATTCTATAATGCCTCCTACCACCTCACATTCTAATTAAGAAGTACCTCCCTTTCTAACAATTACAGTAAACCAGTGTTAAATGTATCTTTCAATATAATAATAATAATAATAATAATAATAATAATTTTAAGATTAATTCCAAAATACAACTTTATTTAATGTTAGGATGATTAAAAAAAACCTAGGGGTAAATGTATTAATGTCCGGATTTTTCAACTCCGGCGTGTTCAGCGTCTTCGGCGATTAAATTTAAAGCGGCGCTGCATTGTAAAGGGAAACTTCCCTTTACAATGCAGCGCCGCTTTAAATTTAATCGCCGAAGACACTGAACACGCCGGAGTTGAAGAATCCGGACATTAATACATTTACCCCCTAGTCTATTTAAACTATTGTCTCAAATTTTTAAATTAAATATGGAGGAAGCTTTATTCACGGCCAATATTAAGATCAATTTCACCATTTTACTCTAATAATGACGTTACATGTTTGTGAATATTGGGAAGGGTTTTGCCTCTGTTATTGTAATACAACTAATACAATTATCTGACACTGCATTACATTAAGTATAATGTGTACATATAGTCTCCCTAGCAGGTCTAGCTCAGTGGCTGCTGAGAATTAACTGGCAACATGTTACTCCATCTTGCTAGGAAGTAACACGAGGTCTTTGCTTTCTGCAAACTTGTTAGCTGTGTGTTAGAAACCCAGATGGGACAGTTCACAAGGCGACACTCAGAGCGGAGAGCATCAGGTGTACACAGACTGATCTGTCACCTTATTTCCCAGGTGGAAAAGCAGAAATTAATGTAATCACCAGTCATTAAAATAGAGTAGATCAGAGGCTCCCAGAGAGATGATTACAATTCCCCTCGGTCTTGTTAAGTACAGTGTGTAAATGTAACAAGTACATTTATATATGTTTATTTAGAGGCACAGAAAATAACTTCCATAATACGGAATAAGTTTCAATTTTCTGAAAGTAGATTATAAAACTTACCACCTGTCAAAACAAATTTCTGCTTTCAAAGATCTTCATTGTTCCATAACGTGTTTCTCTATTACTGACTGTAAATGTAGAAATAGATATAAATTTGATTACAATATTTTCAAACATTTTTATGTTAATGTATATACATGAATTAAAAAGAAAATATATATTTTTAAATAATTATATATTAATTTGCAGCCATTTAAAACTGATGTCTGAGGGGCCACGTGCAGTTATTGTGACACCTAAATTGTGGCTCTTCTGCTCTGCTGTTACTTTCAATGTAATTGCTCCATTGCCACGCTAAACATATTTTTAAAGACATAATAATAATCATATCATCATTCTTATTCTTCTCCTTCTTCTTTATATTCCTCTTCTTATTTTTCTTTGTCATCATCTTCTTCGTCCTCGTCTTCTTGTCTTCTTCCTTTGCCTCTTCTTCTTCTTACTCTTCCTCTTCTTCTACTTCCTCCTCTTTCTCCTCCTCCTCCTCCTCTTTTTCTTCTTTTCTTCTTCCTCTTCCTCCTCTTCTTCTTCCTCTTCTTCTTCTTCTTCCACATCCTTTTCTTCCTCTTCTTCTTCCTCCTTCTTCTTCCTTTTCTTCTTCTTCCTCCTATTCTTCTTTTTCTTCCTCTTCCTCTTCTATTTAGGAATTTAACAAAAGGTGTTTTATGAATTTAGTGGAGCTTTGTGCAAGAGTAATGCTTGGGTACCTCCTCCTTCAAAAATATTGCTCATTACTCAGCACCCCCAACAATACGGGTCTGGAGCGGTAATTTTTAACTTACATCTTCGACTGCCTAGTCCGTGGTTTTGCGCATGCGTAAACCGGTTTATCCAGATTTATTCTTTCAATTCTACTAATTAAAAAATAAAATTAAATAAAGTATAAAAAACAAACACTACATTGATCATATTCTATACAATGTATAACATATAATGTTTTTTACATACATTTCTTAACATTATTAGATTTATTTTAATAATGAAATGAATACAATTAACCCCAATTCTAAGAATAAAACGGGGCTTAGGGGTCTTCGCCCTTTTTATAAATAGACCCCCGTAGTCTTTCCTACAAAAATTATTTTGACAATTGAATGCTCAGTCACAATGATTGTGATGAAAGAAAAAAAAATAATTATTAGGACTGAAGCAACGTTTTACAAAGACTGGAGGCACTATGCTATCAAAACAATAAGACAAATAGACCTGATAGTGGATGCAAGTTAGAAAGTTTGATTCAAAGCTGTGAGGCTGGGCAGGCTTCTTTAATCATAGGCTTGGAATGCTGACAGAGGTGCTTAGGTAGAGCATGAGGGTCACAAGATCCACCCATGCATGACACCACTCTGCCAATGCAGGTGCCAGGAGGGTAGGCATTGTGAGAGTGGCAATGTGGGTGGTTTGATCTTGTGACGTGTGATAAGTCAATGCAGGAACCAGGAGTGTCAGCTAAGCTGCATCAACACAGTTAAAGTAACAGGAACTTCTGCTGTCACCCAGGCCTGTCCGTGACCAGTAGAAGTTGCCATTGTAGCTGTATAACTCTGGCTGGATAGGGCACATAATTCAAGGCTCCCCTTGACTCATGGGCCCCTGTGCTCTGCACCCATGGTGGATATATCACTGGTGCTCACTTTCTTGCATTTCATGTGACCCTTAATTAATTGTAGAACTTGTATTGCAGAAAAATGCTAATGTAATCCTAGTTCTGAGATTCACATATGATTACAGGACTGCACCGTATTCATAGTTAAATCATCATCTATGAAACGTTCCTCAGCTGTTTCTTGACAAATACATCAATTGCGCTTTGATGATTTATTTGTGATAGAACGCTCTTTTAAATGATCAATTCTACTAGATTTATGTTTATGTGCTGATTAAGGAAATCCTGCTAACATGGTCCTACAATGTGGATATCTAAATCTCCTTCTTCAGGCAGCAAGTGCTGGGGGTGGGGCAGCGATATGTGGGGGGAGTTCATTTAAAAATGCAGATTTTCTTACCGCAAAAGTTTATGTTCATGGTTTGTACTTTGCAAACCTAAAAACCCAAGAGGCAGCTGCATCTGGCATGGAAGTTGTCTTTCAAGAAATCTGAACGTCTAGGCTAACATAAATGGCTCAGTACGAAGATCCAACATACAACAGCACTACACCATCCTCGGTGTACACTTGGATACATGACTTGCTTTGTTCAAGGGTTTTGAGTCATTAAATGAAACACATCTATTTACTTTTAAACATTTTCATGGAATTCTTTGATATGAGCATTACAATTTCTTTCAGCACATAATCAACAATGTTTACATCCCATAGATTGTAAGATTGCGAGCAGCCTTCTCACCTCTGTTTTACCCAGTTTGTTTATTAGTTTATTATGTTTGTCCCCAATTGTAAAGCGCTACGGAATATGTTGGCGCTATATAAATAAATAAATGATGATGATGATGTGTTGGTGTTAAATTAAAGAGAAACGAATAAGGGATATATTTTGGTGGCTTCCCAGAACAATAATGATACATCTGAGAGTGACGATGATGATGATGAAGAAGAGATAATGACAGCGGTGATGATGGGAGCAGCATAAAGATATTTCTGGTCCTATAAGTCAGACATACATTGGTCCCTTAAATATCAATTTTCCTTTCTCCTACAGTTCCTGAAAGACAAGCTACTGTGTTTGAAGATGTGTCTTCTGCTAAAGTCTTCATTGAATCTACTGACATTGCTGTGGTTGGGTTTTTTGTGGTAAGTTATTCACAGTTTTGCGTTGCTTGAATCAAGGGGGGATTCAATTACAATGGAGAAGGCAGAAAGTAAAAGATAAATATTCTACCTTCAGTTTATAACCAGAAAGGGTGACGTATTCTATTCTTTTTATAGAAAATTTTGTTAATTTTATGTAATATTAAGGAGAAATTACCTCCAATTTCCACCATTTTTATTGAATTCCCACCTAGGAGCCACATTCTCCTGTCACCTATTTTATATGCCCATTACACAATCAGAGAATGTGAAATGTCAGAATATAACACATACCCCAATAAATAAACAATATACAGTCTAGTATGTTCCTTGTTAATATTGATGCTTGTTCTTAATGTGTTTTTCTTTGACAAGCATCAAGTGATGAAAAATATTGTATAGGTGCCCATATTCTTAGTGTTTCCATCAACCAAACTGGTCTCAAATCGTTGTGCGTGAACCAATGAGAATCAACATCTGACAACATTCCGATAGCGTGTGAGTTATCGGCCAACTGCATCAATGCTGACGGGTTGGATCTTTCTAATTTGCTTTCACATACTTGCATGGTAACTCGGTCATAGATTCAGTCACTCAACGCCTAGGCTGACCGGCTCGATCTGTCCATGTAGGGGTATCTTAAGAGTCTAGAAAACATTATAAAAATAACTTCATGTAAACATTTTTCTTTCTATAGTAAGCATTTAGGAAGTTTGGGCATTTAATAAAATTAAATAAGCTTTGATTCTATTCCAGATTCACATTTGATAAAAGTCATTAAAATGGCAACTATGCATCTACGATTGCAATGTGTCCAACTTTTTGTAGGATGGACTGTTTTGTAAACCTTCAAATTCAGATTATTAAACTAACTGGATTAAAAAAAAATGAATTCTATATTTGTTTAATTGTAATTAGATACTGGTACTCACTGGAAAACATGGGGCAGTAATCATCGGATGTGGATACCCCCCCCCCCCCCAAAGGGTGTTCAAATTTTCTGCTTCCACATGATAAGAGACTTAATCATCACCAGGGGCCCAAGGGAGGTGGTGGAGGTGGTACAAAGTACCTGAGCTCAGGCCTGCCTCCGAAGCCTGGCAGTGCCAAATTATGTACGGGTCCCCTGTCCACATAGGGCTCTTGACTCAAGCCTCATCTAGATTATAGGTGAGGGAAAATGGGTTTAGGTGACTGCATGGAACAATAGCAGAGAGTTTGTGGTTTATGATTGGTCCATATGGTCCCAAACCCTTCAGCTGCCTACAGGACCAAAACTATTGCCACATCAGGGCCTGAACTTCCTCTCTGTGGCCTTTTTAATCATTGTCAATGTAAAAGCTAATTGGACTACAGAGTATAGTTTTGGGTGGAATAAAACAAGATAAAATAAAATACTAAACCTGACTTACCTCCTATAAAAGTGTTACCCCAGTTTGGCAGGTCCCCGATGCCTGCAAAGGTTCAGTGCTGCCTCTGTCTTTCCTGCTGCCACTCACCTGATTCCAATATTGAACGGTCTTATTGATGCCCCTAATCTATGAACTTGTCGCTCGTGAATAGATAAGGTCAGAAATAGGGGCTTCAACCACTCCATTATTAATTTGAAAAAGGCCCATCCGAGCAGGAGAGAGGGTCTCCAGTCCTGGACTGTTACTGGTCTCAGAGGACCTGGTGGCTCACATGGTCGATGGAGCGTGGGTAAGATTTTGCATTGTAAATAATCTTACGTAATTCCAGTATCATGAATGTTACAGAGCACACAAAATATACAACACTTATTAAAGTTACTTCACGAATAAGATGACAGGAAGGCCAAGACATAACGTTAAGACAGTTTACTGCATACAATTGAAAGTCATTTTTACTGTGATCATTTTTACAGAATTTGGAGACACCGGAATTTGAACATTTTAACACAATTGTAAAAAATCATCCGGAATGGGATTATGGGACCAGTTCCACTAAAGAAGTTTTAAAACACTTCAAAATCAAAAGTAACACAATTACAATTTTCCGTAAGGTGAGTCTTCCCAAATTGTGGAAATATATTGCTGAAGTCAATAGTTTTCACAAATACCTTGTTCATTTTAGTTTACAGATATGTTTATAGTTTATCTACTTTATGATTACAGGCCGACAATTTCCGAGATGACTTTGTCGTCAATGAAAACCCAGAACTCAATGCTGCAACACTCTACCGATATCTCACCATAAATGAATTAAGATTGGTCACAGATTATAACCCAATGGTACGATTTACTCACTTTAATCCTGAAATATCCTAAGAGCTGTAATAGGAATGTACAGAATGATAGTAGAGGCTCTTACCAAGAAATTCAGGCCTACCTCTGACAATTGTGTTGATTTAGAAGATGATAAATTGTTAGTTTTCCAGATGGAGATTTAAAATGACCTGAAAAACATGTCATGTCATCCATTATGCAACAGAGCCATCATTGTGGGGTGACCCACCTCATAGTTTCTGCTAATCAGTGGCGTAAGAATGAGAATTAAAGTTGGCCAGAGTTCTATGGACTCAGGTTCTGGTCACCACACTTTATATAATGCAGAAGCTCCCACATGTGCACTATTATTGGATAGTGACTCCAGTAGTAGCTGTTGTGTTCCCGGATCCTGGAACTCACTTGCCGGTTACACCTGGAACCTGAACAGAGGGCGGCGACCTGCGGATCATCTTGCAGCTGTGCCGAGACTCCCTTGCGGGGGTCCCTGGTGAAGACCAGTGACATGTTAGACTCTGCTCCTCTGCTTCTGGTTGTACTATTTCTAGCTGACAGTGTAGGTTCCACACTTTTCTGTCACGGGCACTAGGAGTCTTTACCCAGGGATCACCAGGTGATAGGCTTACCAGAGCAGTATAGGTGGTAATATGGTACTCTGGTAGCAGGGTGATCACGGAACAGGAAATAGCAGATGATGAGATGCTCAGGAAAGTCTATGACTAGCAGCACTGGCAATATGGAGGTAGTAATACACGAGGAACTGTATGGACAAAGGACACGTGAAGGTAGTCAGTGGTCTGCGGTAGCAAGTTGTACCACTGCTATAGTGAGGAGGAATGTCCAACAGAAACGAGGAGGTGATGAGAGTCAGCGGTCTGCGGATAGCAAGTTGTACCGCTGTCTGAGTGAAGGAATGGAATCCAAGTGGAGGTATCCGGGGAGTCAGTGGTCTGCGTTAGCAAGTTGTACCACTGCTATGTGAGAGGATACTGGAACAGGTGAAACTGTAAACAGGAGTCAGTGGTCTGCCACTAGCAAGTTGTACCACTGAATATATATGTGAGGAGGTGCACGGGGAGAGACTGCAACACAATATATGCACGGGCACCTTGACTTTGATTCACAGTAATATGCACAATATAAATGTATAAATGACTGAACAACACTGCCAATATAGAAAGTCTCTTGAAGTAATCCAGCATGAGATAACACAGTCAATGATGGCAGTAGAGTCAGCAGATAGTACACTCCAGAGGAGAACCAACACAGTCAATGATGGCAATAGACTCAGCGGATAGTACACTCCAGAGGAGAACCAACACAGTCCAGCAAGGTATGCAATACACAGCACAGTCAATGGGAAGTATGCATACCGTGGTTCAGGAGAAGGCAGTCAGACAGGAGTGCAGAGATACCTGAAGGGCAGGAGGCCAGCAGGATACAAGTCCCTGGATGGGTGAAGCGGGGGTCTAGCAGGTGCAGCGCACAGGTAGGTAGACCAGCAGGGAGCACAGGAAGGCGTGGAGAGCGGATCAGCAGTAGATGGATGAGTAGCGCTGAGAAGTAACAGCAGCGGGTCTCTGCGGGAACACGGAGGTAACCAATAGCAACCAGTAGGTGCAGTAACGATGGGACCCCGGAGCAGAGTTGAACTGGAACAGATGATCACGGAGAGTAGCGGGTAGCAATAGTGGCAGCAGACTCAAGGAAACACGGTAGAGTTGACAAGGACTGAAGACTGAAGCGCACAGAGGCAGCGGATAGGAATCAGCTAGCAGTCACGATGATGAAACACAGACGAGTTGCAGGTTGAAGACTGTAGTGCACGGAGGCAGCGGATAGGAATCAGCCAAACAGTCACGATGATGAAACACAGACGAGTTGCAGGTTGAAGCCTGTAGATCACGGAGGCAGCGGATAGGAATCAGCTGGCAGTCACAATCATGAACAGGTGAGTGGATGTGGTTGAAGCCTGTAGTGCACGGAGGCAGCGGATAGGCATCAGCTAACAGTCCCAATGATAAATGGTAGAGTTGAAGTGATTAGAAGACTGTAGTGCACGGAGGCAGCGGATAGGAATCAGCTCACAGTCACGATGATACAGTAGATGGTAGAAGTGGTATGGGAACCACAGTAGTAGAAGTGGTTTGGAAACCACAGAGGTAGAAGTGGTTTGGAAACCACAGGAATCAGCAGGGCTGAATAAACAAGGAAACACAGGAACACCTTCAGAGACTCATGGGGAATGAGACTCCAAGATCAGGCAACGTGGTGTTGACCACAGGTGCTTAATATAGGGAGGTTGCCTGATCTGCCAATTAAGTTAAAGGAACATACACTGAAGGTTTGGAAAGGGCTGCGCATGCGCAGTCCCTCAGGATAGAGGACGTCCACGGTTCCTAATAGTCCGGGAAGAAGCACTCACAGTCCGGTGAGTGACAGTACCCCCCCTTTTAAAGGTGGGCACAGAACGCCTGGAACCGGGCTTGTCCGGATTTTTGGAATAAAACTTCTTCAGAAGGGCAGGAGCATTAAGATCTTCAGCTTTGATCCATGAACGCTCTTCAGGACCAAAGCCCTTCCAATGAACGAGGAAACGGAGGACTCCTCGCGAAATTTTTGCATCCAATACCTCAGTAATCTCGAAATCCTCCTCCTGATGAACTTAAACTGGCTGCGGTGCTGAGGGAGGAGTCGAGAAACGATTGATAATAAGAGGTTTGAGTAAGGACACATGGAAGGCATTGGAAATCCGAAGATTCTTAGGAAGAAGAAGTTTAACACATACTGGATTGATAACTTGAATGATCCTATATGGACCAATAAAACGAGGGGCGAATTTCATAGATGGAACCTTCAAACGAATATTTTTGGTAGATAACCAGACACGATCTCCAATTTTTAGTGGTGGAATAGCCCGCCTCTTCTTATCTGCGAAAGACTTATATTTGTTAGATGTCTTCTTTAAACAGGTTTTGACCTGAGACCAGATATTTTTGAAGGTCTGACAAGCAGTCTCCACAGCAGGAACTTGGGTGGGCGGGAGGGCAGGAAATTCCGGAAAAGACGGATGGTGACCGTAGACCACAAAGAATGGAGTTTTGGATGATGACTCATGGTACATGTTGTTATGGGCGAATTCAGCCCAAGGGAGCAATTCTACCCAGTTGTCTTGGTTGGCTGAAGAGAACATCCTAATAAAAGTCTCAAGATCTTGATTGACTCGTTCCGTTTGTCCGTTAGATTGCGGATGGTAAGACGATGAGAGTGCTAATCGTATGCCCAAGGTTTTACAAAGGGCCCGCCAGAATCTGGAAACGAATTGTACTCCTCTATCTGACACAATCTCAGACGGACATCCATGGATGCGGAAGATTTCTTTAATGAAATGTTCAGCCAGAGTAGACGAGGAAGGTAAACCGGACAGAGGGACGAAATGAGCCATCTTCGAAAATCTGTCTACCACTACCCAAATAGTATTGTGATTCTTACTTGGTGGCAAATCAGTAACGAAATCCATACTAATATGGGTCCAAGGCTTGGACGGAATGGGTAGTGGTCGCAGCAACCCTGCTGGAGTTCTGCGGGAGGATTTGAACTGAGAACATAAATCACAGGAAGCAATAAACTCTTTGACGTCTCTCCTCATTGAAGGCCACCAGTAACTACGAGAGAGAATCTCAAAGGTCTTATGTTCACCGGCGTGTCCAGAAAAACGAGAGGCATGGAACCACGAAAGGATTTTCCTCCTCAGAGTAGGAGGCACGAGGGTCTTCCCAAATGGTAGCATTTTGGTGGATGAAGCAGCCAGAGAAATACATTTGGGGTCTAGAATAGCATGGTTGGGAACCTCTTCTACATCAGAGGACGTCACAAAAGCTCGAGATAGAGCGTCAGCTTTCTTGTTCTTAGCAGCTGGTTTGAAGGTTATAATTAATTCAAAACGGGAAAAGAAAAGAGACCATCTTGCTTGACGAGGGTTCAAGCATTGAGCAGATTGCAAATATGACAAGTTCTTATGATCCGTGAAGATCGTCACCGGATGGCGAGCTCCTTCCAACAAGTATCTCCATTCCTCTAATGCAGCTTTGATGGCCAGCAACTCCTTGTCCCCGATAGTATAGTTTTTCTCTGCGGGCAGAAGACCCCGAGAGTAGAAGGCACAAGGATGTAATTTTTGTTGCTCCGAGCGTTGGGAGAGAATAGCTCCTAAGCCCACATTAGAGGCATCTACTTCTAGGAAGAAGGGGAGTGTCACATCAGGTTGTCGCAGAATGGGAGCAGACGAGAAGGACTCTTTGAGGATTTGAAAGGCTTGGAGAGCCTCAGATGACCATTGCTTAGTATTAGCCCCTTTCCGAGTTAAGGCCACAATGGGAGATGCAATGGATGAGAAGTCTTGAATGAAGCGTCTATAGTAATTGGCAAAACCTAAAAAACGCTGGATGGCACGAAGAGTAGTTGGCTGAGGCCAATGTAGTACAGCATTTACTTTGTCTGGATCCATCTTCAGGCCAACTCCGGAAACTATATACCCCAAGAATGGAATCTGGGGTAACTCGAATGAACATTTTTCCAATTTACAGAACAACGAGTTTTTCCGTAGTCTGGAGAGGACCTCTGCCACATGTTGGTGATGAGAAGGCAGGTCCTGTGAGAAGATCAATATGTCGTCCAGGTAGACAACGACACATACATATAATAAGTCCCGAAAGATCTCATTGATGAAACCCTGGAAAACCGCGGGGGCATTACACAGCCCGAAGGGCATTACTAAATATTCGTAATGACCATCTCTGGTGTTAAACGCGGTCTTCCATTCGTCACCGGAACGGATTCTAATTAAATTGTAGGCACCACGAAGATCCAACTTAGTAAATATCCGAGCTCCCTTGATGCGATCAAATAGCTCAGTGATCAGCGGAATGGGATACCGATTCTTGATAGTAATGGCGTTGAGTCCACGAAAATCTATACAAGGGCGTAATGATCCATCCTTCTTTTTGACGAAGAAGAACCCAGCTCCAGCGGGAGAGGTGGAAGGTCGAATGAACCCACGCTGGAGATTCTCCTGTATGTACTCAGATGTGGCTTGAGTTTCAGGTAACGAGAGAGGATAGACCCGACCCCTGGGAGGAGTCTTGCCAGGTAGAAGGTCGATCGGACAATCCCAAGAACGATGAGGAGGAAGACGTTCAGACTGAGCTTTATCAAACACATCGGCAAATGAAGCATACTGAGGAGGGAGTCCCGGGGAGGAAGCTGAGATGGAAGATTGCTGTACTTTAAGAGGAATAACTTGAGAGAGACAACGATGGTGACATTCAGGCCCCCAAGACGTAACTTGAGGGGTGCGCCAGTCAATCTGGGGAGAGTGACATTGAAGCCATGGAAGGCCTAAGACAATCGGACTTGTCGTAACAGGAAGAATTAAAAACGAAATTTCTTCATGGTGTAGTACACCAATCTGAAGGGTTACTGGAGACGTACTCTGGGTGATGAGACCATTGATGAGACGTGATCCATCTATAGCCGTCACAGTAATGGGTGTTTTTAAAGTGATCACTGGTAGGGACCATTGATTCACTAGTGATTTAGAAATGAAATTTCCTGCTGCTCCGGAATCAATCAATGCCTGTGACTCAAAGGATTTGGTAGCAAAGGAAATCGTAACATCGAAAGCGCAGACTTTAGATTTCATAGACAATGGAGAGGACTCCAGGGACCCTAACTTCACCTCTCCAGAACTAGTTAGGGCCTGGCATTTCCCGATTTCTTAGGGCAAGAACTGAGCATATGTGTGGAATCAGCACAATAGATACAGAGTCTATTCTTTACTCTTCGTTTCCTCTCTTCTAAAGATAATTTGGAACGTCCTATCTCCATGGGAATCACAGAAGGTGAAACTGGACGAAATTGAGGGTTTAAACGAAGAGGTGCTTTAGCAGAAGTTGTTTTCTCAGATTCTCTTTCACGAAATCTCATGTCTACACGATGGCAAAGAGAGATCAAATCTTCTAGTGACGAAGGAAGCTCTTGGGTAGTCAGTGCATCTTTAATTTTATCGGAGAGCCCCTGCCAGAAGGCGGCAACTAATGCTTCAGTGTTCCACTGAAGTTCAGAGGCTAAGATCCTAAATTGAATGACATACTGTCCTACTGTATGGGAGCCTTGTCGCAAACGAAGAATGCTGGAAGCAGCGGAGGTCACACGACCTGGTTCATCGAACACACTTCGGAACGTGGAAATGAATTTGGCACTATCTTATAGAATTGGATCGTTTCTTTCCCACAGAGGGGAGGCCCAAGCCAGGGCTTGTCCAGAAAACAATGAGATAAGATAGGCCACTCTGGAACGATGGGTAGAAAAATTTTGAGGTTGGAGTTCAAAATGGACTGAACATTGGTTAAGGAAACCTCTACAAGTTTTGGGGTCCCCGTCATATTTTGACGGAGTAGGCAGGTGAAGCGTAGGAGCTGTAGACACCTGGGATGGCACTGGGGAAACGGAGGAAAGCACAGGAGCTTCAATACTAGCTGTAACCGTCTGTCCAGATGTTCCTTGGGAGGTTAACGATTGGTAACATTGAAGTAACAGCTGTTGGCGAGCATCCTGTTGCTCCACACGACTGACCAGATGCTGCAGCATCTCTTTAGCAGTAGGTTCCGTATCTGGGTCTGTCATGGCCTGATCTTACTGTCACGGGCACTAGGAGTCTTTACCCAGGGATCACCAGGTGATAGGCTTACCAGAGCAGTATAGGTGGTAATATGGTACTCTGGTAGCAGGGTGATCACGGAACAGGAAATAGCAGATGATGAGATGCTCAGGAAAGTCTATGACTAGCAGCACTGGCAATATGGAGGTAGTAATACACGAGGAACTGTATGGACAAAGGACACGTGAAGGTAGTCAGTGGTCTGCGGTAGCAAGTTGTACCACTGCTATAGTGAGGAGGAATGTCCAACAGAAACGAGGAGGTGATGAGAGTCAGCGGTCTGCGGATAGCAAGTTGTACCGCTGTCTGAGTGAAGGAATGGAATCCAAGTGGAGGTATCCGGGGAGTCAGTGGTCTGCGTTAGCAAGTTGTACCACTGCTATGTGAGAGGATACTGGAACAGGTGAAACTGTAAACAGGAGTCAGTGGTCTGCCACTAGCAAGTTGTACCACTGAATATATATGTGAGGAGGTGCACGGGGAGAGACTGCAACACAATATATGCACGGGCACCTTGACTTTGATTCACAGTAATATGCACAATATAAATGTATAAATGACTGAACAACACTGCCAATATAGAAAGTCTCTTGAAGTAATCCAGCATGAGATAACACAGTCAATGATGGCAGTAGAGTCAGCAGATAGTACACTCCAGAGGAGAACCAACACAGTCAATGATGGCAATAGACTCAGCGGATAGTACACTCCAGAGGAGAACCAACACAGTCCAGCAAGGTATGCAATACACAGCACAGTCAATGGGAAGTATGCATACCGTGGTTCAGGAGAAGGCAGTCAGACAGGAGTGCAGAGATACCTGAAGGGCAGGAGGCCAGCAGGATACAAGTCCCTGGATGGGTGAAGCGGGGGTCTAGCAGGTGCAGCGCACAGGTAGGTAGACCAGCAGGGAGCACAGGAAGGCGTGGAGAGCGGATCAGCAGTAGATGGATGAGTAGCGCTGAGAAGTAACAGCAGCGGGTCTCTGCGGGAACACGGAGGTAACCAATAGCAACCAGTAGGTGCAGTAACGATGGGACCCCGGAGCAGAGTTGAACTGGAACAGATGATCACGGAGAGTAGCGGGTAGCAATAGTGGCAGCAGACTCAAGGAAACACGGTAGAGTTGACAAGGACTGAAGACTGAAGCGCACAGAGGCAGCGGATAGGAATCAGCTAGCAGTCACGATGATGAAACACAGACGAGTTGCAGGTTGAAGACTGTAGTGCACGGAGGCAGCGGATAGGAATCAGCCAAACAGTCACGATGATGAAACACAGACGAGTTGCAGGTTGAAGCCTGTAGATCACGGAGGCAGCGGATAGGAATCAGCTGGCAGTCACAATCATGAACAGGTGAGTGGATGTGGTTGAAGCCTGTAGTGCACGGAGGCAGCGGATAGGCATCAGCTAACAGTCCCAATGATAAATGGTAGAGTTGAAGTGATTAGAAGACTGTAGTGCACGGAGGCAGCGGATAGGAATCAGCTCACAGTCACGATGATACAGTAGATGGTAGAAGTGGTATGGGAACCACAGTAGTAGAAGTGGTTTGGAAACCACAGAGGTAGAAGTGGTTTGGAAACCACAGGAATCAGCAGGGCTGAATAAACAAGGAAACACAGGAACACCTTCAGAGACTCATGGGGAATGAGACTCCAAGATCAGGCAACGTGGTGTTGACCACAGGTGCTTAATATAGGGAGGTTGCCTGATCTGCCAATTAAGTTAAAGGAACATACACTGAAGGTTTGGAAAGGGCTGCGCATGCGCAGTCCCTCAGGATAGAGGACGTCCACGGTTCCTAATAGTCCGGGAAGAAGCACTCACAGTCCGGTGAGTGACATTTTCCAGCATAGGATGACACAAAGTAAAGTTTTTAAAATTGTTCTATCTCAAAATTGTCTCAATGCCTGAAAATGTCTACGAAAAAAAATCACTGACAATATCTCTCTGTTTGGCAATTTTCATGCAAAAGGTCTACTAGTCAAAGGTTTTTAGGGGTTACAATAAAATAGTAATTTCTCTGTCACATTATGGGCTTTCTGGTTCATCTTCATCTCCATTTACTTTTTGTCTGCAAATATAGAACGCAATTGGACTTATGGCCTCAAAGGTGCAAGTACATCTGCTCTTCTTCACCCACAAGGATGTGGCCAAGAATGACGAGATAGTGAAGGAGTTACGGGAGGCAGCTAATGATCTACGTGGAAAGGTTAGTCATTCATATTCAGAGGTATCAACCACAGTGGTTTTCATTTCCATTACAGAAGCTCTCCAGCCATGGGGAATTACCCCCCAAAGGGAACCACCACTCAATGGGAACCACCACCCAATGGGAACCACCACTCAATGGGAACCACCACACAACGGGAACAACCACCCAATGGGAACTACTACCCAATGGGATCCACCATCTAATGGGAACCACCACTCAATGGGAACCACCACTCAATGGAAACCTCCACCATACGGCATACCCTCCCCATAGGTTGTAGAAAAGTGGGTTCCACTTCCTAACAAACCCAGTGTTAACTCTCTACCACCATTTTTAACCCTCCTACAGTTTTCAGTCCTAGACACTCCCCACGCATTCAGCCACATTTCACAGTCACACATGCCCTCTACACATCCAGCCATGGTACTCAGTCCCACAGCTACCAAGTACCAAACAAATTTGGTGAAACATTTGCAAATGACTCTTTCGTGCACTCGACTATTCCTACTGACTAGATTTTCCTAATTTCTTGGGCTTATTTTGTTGTGTTTATTTAGATCTTTGGGGGGCAATTACCATTTATTACGACCTTTGCTATTCCAAATTGACTCGATTTTCTATCCATTCCTTTTATTTGCACTTAGCATTATATTAATAGGAATATACTAATTAATTTAAGCAACAAAGTGTAACTGTGATGCCACCTAAAAAGCAAATGTCTGCTGTGGGAGTAACTGCCCAGCAAGAAGCAGTAAAAAGGCGAAGGGCGGAGCAGGATAAAGCCCAACGACAAACTATGACTGATGACCAAAGACAACGTGAACATGATCGTCATCTCCATGTAAATCTGACCCTCAGCAAACTGCCCGTCACAGAGAAACCAATCGAAGAGCGAACAGGACAGAGGTAATATCACGTCAACAACTACAAAGTCAGCGAACAAGATGCTGCGCCATTCCTCATGTCGGTAACTGCGATGAAACAAATATTAATGATCACAACATTGGTCCCATGAACAGTGTTTGTGAACTTTGCAACGCTAAGCATTTTGCTGCTGAGCAACCGTCCGACAAACTATTCAATCAATGCTGCCACAAGGGTAATAAGGGCTGCCCCTGTTATTGGACACTTACTGAAAGGACAGCAGAGAACAGCGATCTGCGGACGTGAAAATCAAAACTATTGGTGGCATGGAACAGGGGAAGTTGGTCAAAGACTCTGAGAAGATTTACACAAAAACTGTGATTTATGAAGAAATAGTTGTGAAATAGAAAATGTGTTAAGCTCTTTTTTTTTTGGAGCCGGAAGTTGATTCCACATTCGTGTGATAGATGGCATGTAAGCAGTTTATGCTTTTACCCTATGTTTTGAGCCATATTAGACCCTGTGTTGCAACACAAACAGTGCCTCATGCCTCAATGAGGTTAGTAGTTCAGTGATGTCACTAGTTTATAGGCTGCATTATCATAGATATTTGTTTGGCCCCCAAAACAGCTGCTTCCACAGCATATCGCCAAACATTAAGATTTCCTATTTTAATTTAATGGTCATTTATGTTATTTTCTTTATTAAAATGTTTAATCCTCCGTCATATTTTATTTTTCTTATATTCAGGTTGTATTTGTCAAGATAGACGTGGGGATGAAAGGCAATCAGAAAATAATGGGGCTTTTCAAGCTCAGAAAACCTGACCTCCCTCTGCTAGCGATTTACGACACGGACGGCGAAAGAAAACACACGCTGGTTCCTGATGACATCACAGCTGAGAGGGTGAAAACATTCTGCTTAAACTTCTTGTCTGGCAACGACGCGGTAAGTAGCCAATCAAAACACTCCAGAGTGTGAGGGATATTTATAAAGCCGGCTCCAGGTGCGAGTTTGAGTTTCTCCCTGGTCCAGAAGAAACAAAGACTTTTGCTGTAAATTTATACAGCATCTAAAAGTTTTTCATATAAACATTCCACAAGCATACGAAGTAAAAGCCTGGCACTTAGTACACATCCTAGGTGCCTGTTCTGCCAGCCAGGAGGTAGCAGTTTTTCTGGATGTGATTTCCTCTGATAATTTTATATCTAGATAATAATTTTTTACTTTATCTGTAGTTTAACCACTCCATCTCCTGGCTAAGAAAAAGTCTGCAAATGCTCCTATTAATCTTGTGTTGTGTTATTTAGCTGATTTTAAGCAGGAGTTGTTTTTATAAGTTTTAATTATGCATTAGTACATGTGAGAATCGATTTTTTTCCCAGGCTGGAAAAATTGCTCTTGGAGAAATCATCATCATCATCACCATTTATTTATATAGCGCCACTTATTCCGCAGCGCTGTACAGAGAACTCACTCACATCAGTCCCTGCCCCATTGGAGCTTACAGTCTAAATTCTCTAAGACACACACAGACAGAGAGAGAGAGAGACTAGGGTCAATTTGTTATCAGCCAATTACCCTACTAGTATGTTTTTGGAGTGTGGGAGGAAACCAGAGCACCCGGAGGAAACCCACGCAAACACGGGGAGAACATACAAACTCATCACAGATAAGGCCATGGTCGGGAATTGAACTCATGACCCCAGTGCTGTGAGTCTATTTATCATGACGGTAGATAGGGAGAGAGAGCACTGTTCACAAGAGCTATCAATAACCCATAATCATACGATGCTTAGGATTAATTCATGCCTATCTTGTCTTGATGTGGCCAAGACATTTTGGGTATATACCCTAAATTAGTAATTATGGACCCCACATGCTAAATGTCCCTCTCACCCTCTCCTCTAATGTGAACATGGGTTTTTTTACTGGGCAGACAAACAGAATATTCCCGGAGATTACTTAAAATTATATAATCACACGTGAAACAATCTTTTCTTTGTCATGTCATAGGTGTAATGAGGTCAAAAATGCGCAAACATCATTTTACACCGCAGTACAATCTTACGGGTTCTAAATTAATCCTATTGCCAAATTTCTCTCCGATACAACGCCAACGTTATTATATCACATCCTGAAATGTATATATTTAGCTAGGGCTACATTTAGTCTTCAGTAAACAGATATAATCTAGTTTTCTCATATTTACCTTCTTGAAGTATGTGGACAAATGTCAGACACATTTCTGGGAGCAAATATACAAGTGTTAGAGATTCGTCCAGAATACTGCAGACAGGAACCAGTGGAAGGGCTGGATTGCAGGAAAAATAACACATATTTTGGCCGTATATTTAGCCTGAGATATAAACAAACTGAGCGACGGAGAACGGCTGAGATAGATGAATAGATATCAGCACACAGAAATGTTTCCACATCTCCAATTACAGAGAACATTGATATGACTGGAGATATATAATAACAGGCACTAAGGTAGAATGTATAAATATATAATTACAATTACCCAACAGTCATCACCGTAGTTCATAAATTAGTTGCTGGGTTATTTTGTTTAACCCTTGAACTATCTTAAAGCAAATTAGATTCCCCACCTTAACTCTGAGACATTGTGTTTCAAGCATCGGAAGTTTGGAGTCTTCCAGAAGAACCCAATATCACTGGAATGTTTATAATAAAAATTTGATGAACGCGTCTCTATTAACTATTTGTTCATCCGCAAAATAGCACACAAATGGTTTTATGTTACTTTATTGCATTTGTTACTTGATCCTTTACCAACAGCCTATGTTTCCATCCAAAAATATAGGGGTAGTAGCGTTAGACATTGGAGCACCAGACGTGGTGTATCTCTTTAACACTCTGCTTCATTTACACTTCAGCCTTCAAAAGGGCTTGTCTCCTTTTGGATATCGTCTCATAATCAATTCTACCCCCAAAATATATCAAGAACACGTGTCTCTCGCACACCCCAATGCCTGTCTCCAAGAGTTGGCTTGCTACCTCTTGTCTTCATTGTTGCATTCCATCCATGGTCAGTAGATCTCTGATGATTCGAGAGAGTGACTTAGTCTTCCAGTGATGAGAGCTTAGGTGAGAGTTGGTTCTTTAATTAGGATCTTGGGCACAATTTGATATATGTATGGTAGGACGTAGTGGTGGAACTACAGTGGTCTCCCCCCCTTAAAAACCTCTGAACAGAGTAGAGAGGAGGTTTCCTTGGAGCAGAAGAAGCTAGAGCAACAAGGCACCTGACGATGTTTTGTTTAACCCCTGGTAGGACTAAATAACAGGGTGTTCTCCAATTCGGAAAAATCCTTTAAAGCACATAGGACTCTACTGTTTGTTAGTTTTGTTAACCATTCATTGGATCAACTGAGGATTTGTGAGGATGAAGGGTTGAACTACTTAACAAAACAAACACCATGGGGTATATTTACTAAACTGCAGGTTTGAAAAAATGGAGATGTTGCCTATAGCAACCAATCAGATTCTAGCTACATTCTACAAAATGACAGCTAGATTCTGATTGGTTGCTATATGCAAGATCTCCACTTTTTCAAACCTGAAATTAGTAAATATACCCCCATATTGGGATATATTTGTAATAGATTTCGTCTCTCTCTGTATCCATGTTGGCTTTTTATGCTCTATATTTTCCCTCTTTACATTATAAAATAATTATTATTATGTATGTTTTCTAGGATGGATCAGGAACTAAAGACACGAAGACGGAATTATAACATTTGTTAGGCATAAGAAGTTAGTTACCTTCCGAGAAATCTTTTTGTGACCCTACTGTAATATCATATTTTTACAATTTTAAAATAAAGATCCATTTTTGTGTACTGAAAACTTATCCTGACTCTTACTGTGTTATGTATTAGTAATACTACAAAAAAAAGCCTAACATTATAATACGACCCACAATAAGACTATGAAAATGCAAAAGTGTAAAAGTCTTTTTGTTAAGGCATAGGCTAATTATTGTACAATTGCTCCCACTTTTATGGCTAAGTGTATGGATTTGCAGTGCAAGATTAGGACATCTGCAGGGGTGCAAATATTTGTGTCAGCCGATTGGCGGAGTTGGGTGAATTTATTTTTTACATGCAAATTAATAGCACTAATGCGTATAGTTTGGCACTTAAGTGGAAAATTTTCATTTAATTTTGTCAATGAGCTGGTGGGGACGGAGGAGGTGCAGTTTACAGCTCAGAACACAGCTTTTTCCTCCACACAAAAGGACTTTTTGGGTGGAAGGAGATTCCAAAAAACAAACCTCCTTATACTTTCAATATGTTCTATTTTGCACATTCCTGTTGCACTTTTGCAGGTGATCACATTCCTAGGTGCACTCCCAATAGTGTAATATAAACACTCAAACACACAAAATGCAACGTAAAAACAGTCCCAATGTCCCCTCACTCTCATGACATAAATTAGACTAAACCGAGCAGTAATGTAGGAGGAAAACAAAGTTAATGAAGGAGGTTGCTATTAAAGAGAACTAGGCTGGACCTGAAAGTCGGTTGGACCTGGATATATTTTGGACCTAGCAGTAGGTTGGACCTGGATATATTTTGGACCTGGCAGTAGGTTGGACCTGGCAGTAGGTTGGACCTGGCAGTAGGTTGGACCTGGCAATAGGCTGGACCTGGATATATTTTGGACCTGGCAGTAGGTTGGACCTGGCAGTAGGTTGGACCTGGCAATAGGTTGGACCTGGCAATAGGTTGGACCTGGATATATTTTGGACCTGGCAGTAGGTTGGACCTGGATATATTTTGGACCTGGCAGTAGGTTGGACCTGGCAATAGGTTGGACCTGGATATATTTTGGACTTGGCAGTAGGTTGGACCTGGCAGTAGGTTGGACCTGGCAATAGGTTGGACCTGGATATATTTTGGACCTGGCAGTAGGTTGGACCTGGATATATTTTGGACTTGGCAGTAGGTTGGACCTGGCAGTAGGTTGGACCTGGCAATAGGTTGGACCTGGATATATTTTGGACCTGGCAGTAGGTTGGACCTGGCAGTAGGTTGGACCTGGCAATAGGTTGGACCTGGCAATAGGTTGGACCTGGATATATTTTGGACCTGGCAGTAGGTTGGACCTGGCAATAGGTTGGACCTGGATATATTTTGGACTTGGCAGTAGGTTGGACCTGGCAATAGGTTGGACCTGGATATATTTTGGACCTGGCAGTAGGTTGGACCTGGATATATTTTGGACCTGGCAGTAGGTTGGACCTGGCAGTAGGTTGGACCTGGCAATAGGTTGGACCTGGATATATTTTGGACCTGGCAGTAGGTTGGACCTGGATATATTTTGGACCTGTCAGTAGGTTGGACCTGGCAATAGGCTGGACCTGGATATATTTTGGACCTGGCAGTAGGTTGGACCTGGATATATTTTGGAAACCGTAGTGACATATTTTACTGTTTCCGTATTGAGCATCTTCTGGCAAATGCAGGAGGCATGGCAAAGTGATTTCTGTGGGAACTCGCCGAAATTTGGGAGTCTCTCAGACTTTCTGGAAGACTATGCTCTCAGATCAAATGCTTAATCAACATGCGATTTCCTATCTCAAAATATGACACATAATCTTTCAGTGTCACACAATACGCTGTCTCCACAAATATCTTACAAATCACTACAATTTTTGCTTTTAAAATAAACTCGCTGCACCGATAATAGAAGCAAATTCATGCAGAAAGTTATCTTTTTCTATTCTCATCTGGGGATGTGCATCCAGCCTCACATGGTGTTTATAATCATTTTATGGCTGGTTGCCAATGAGTTTGACCTCAGCTTCAGAGTTATAAGAAATCATGAAGATGAGATGGTAACAACAGGAGATTTGTCATCACATCACGCTCCTGTAAACCGTGTACATTCAGCATTACAATGTGATGACTTCCATCACCAGAATTAGAAACAAACCACCACAGCTTAGTAATAAGACTCGTTAGTGACTGGTGTCACATCTGGGCCCGCTCCCTGTCAGTATACCCCAGTCACCAGGCTATTGTGCTCCCTGTCAGTATACACCAGTCACCAGGCTATTGTGCTCCCTGCTTAAAGTGAGTTGTGCTTACTGGTACTCGGTTGTCCTCAGGACTTATGCAAGAGCTGAGATATTTATCAGCAAATACAGAGTATCAGACCTAGGAAACCACAGGGAGAAAACAGGATCAACATTCTGAGACACAGAAAGCCAATATGAGGCAGATACAGTATCCAAGAAAATAGTCAAGGTTAAGACCAGGCCCGGCGCTCCCATTAGGCAAGGTTAGGCACTTGCCTAGGGCGCCGGGCTCTGGAGGGCGCCACAAGAATGTAAATTACTTTAAAACTGTGCGGCGACCGCTGACCATACCTGTCACGGCCACCGCACAGCATTCAGATGCACGGGGGAGGGGGGAGAGGCTATTGCTCACCACCGTCGCCTCTCTGCTCCGTCTCCTCCCCTCCACTCACTAGCGCCGATTTTTGCGGGGGCCGCCAATTTTTTTCAAAATGCCTAGGGCGCCATGGACCCTAGCACCGGCCCTGGTTAAGACAGACAGATGAAAGAACAGATTAGGAGTCAGACAGGGTCAAAACGCCAAAGAATCACAAGTAGCAGCATACCAAGTAACCTTATGGGACCTTGCAAATTATGTGCTCTGGATTTATGACGTTGGATTACGTGTATCCATTATTTACAAGCACACATATGACCTACTGCAATGGGACCCCCTGCTGGGAGCGCACCTGCCTGACAGCTGGGCATTGTTTGGGCAAGTGGACATTAGGAGAGGCAGAAGGACTTGTATCACTTTCCTTAGTCACAGAAAATTCACACGAGCGAGAGTTCCAGCTCTGCAAAATACAGAAGTTGTAAAAAGGATAAGATAAGCCGATGTCCAGACATTTTATTTCCTAGGTACAGCACATTTATTAGTTAGAACACAATATACCATGTTATTAGACCTGGGAACCACTTACTTTTGTTTCTTTAATGCCTATTAACACATATTTATGTTATATTGTACAATGCTGTCTGTAATACATTATTAATAATGTGTAACTCGTCATTTTTGCGATGGTGCTAAAGAAATAAATACCATTTCATGCTACCAGCATAGGGATTGTGCCAGATGACATCCCACCCATGTGCACTGAGGGTACTAAGTTTGGTAATTGAAAAAACATTATTTATCATATGTATGGATTTCCAAATAACTGATTCAGTGGCCCAAGATTGGCAAAATGCATATGTGGTACCAATCTTTACAAAGGGATCAAAATCAGAACCAGGAAATTAGAGACCGGTGAGTCTGACTTTTGTCATGGGTTAATAATTTGAAGGGTTTATGAGGGCTGCAATTCTGAAATATATTATAGAACATAATTTGATAACACAGTGTCAAATTTAAGAGGAAGTAAGTTTCAGACTTGATCTTAGTCGTACAACTAATGCTTATATGATTTTTGAGAATGTGATTAATATGTTACATAGTTGTCTGGTACATAAGATGTAAGAACTAGGTCTAGGGGAACATTTATATGTTATATTCATAGGTAGAAAACTGGTTGAAGGACAGAAGGGTGGTTTATAAATGGAACTTTTTCAGACAGGAATACAGTTATTAGAGATGTACAAATGGGGTCACCATTGGATCTAGTCCTTTTCCACATTTTTACCAATGACCTTGTAGTTGGCCTAGAAAGTAAAAGGACCATATTTTCTGATGGCATTACATGATGTGAATACAAAATCTGAGATGGGCCTATTCCAAAGCTATATGACAAGGCTGGTTTTAAAAACCGCGTGAGGACCGGGTTCCCTGTAATATAGGTTGGGGTTATAATGGGCAGTAAATGATAAAATAATAGTATCCAGCTCTTTGCTCCTTCTCCATGATCTTGTAAAATGCTTCTGCACAACCTCGGTGATACACTATGCAGAGCTTTAATTATCATAAGGAATCTGCCTGTATTTTATCCAAGGTGGCAACATCCATCTGGTTCAGCTCCCAGCTCAGAACCTGGCTCCTCCTCCTTCTGGTCCCTCCACCAATCACTGGGCTCCTGGATCATTGATTGCAGGAGGAAGAGCAGTACAACACTAATCACCAGCACTTCCTCCTGCAGTGTTCACTTATAATGCTGCTGATTTATTAAATACAGATGATTGGTGCAAATATCTCACTGTATCTATAATGCTTCCTGCAATCAGTGATTCAGGAGGGAAGGCTTAGTTGTGATGATCCTAGGGAAAGCTCAAACGCAACAGCAACTATGCAGAGAAGCATAATGCACTGAAGCCCCAAACTGAGCGAGGTCACGGGGTTCTGACCCAGATGGGAATTATCTGGCAGGTACTGGTTGTTAAAACAAAGCTGATAACAATTCCATAATTTCCGGGGACAGAATCAAGGTTTAAGGATTTACCCCTGTAAAATGTTGTCCCTGAAATTGTCCCTGTTTTTCACTACTGACCAGTAAAATCATAGAACGCTGTTCTCACCATCTAGACTTATTCTCTGGCCTTTACTAATAGTAATATTAGCATTTATTTAAGCAACATATTTAAATTATAACAGAATTCATAAAATACATCTTTATTATTGTGGTGTCTATCTATTGCAGGGGTCAGGGAACTTTTTTACCTTTTACCCCAAAATATATTTAGATACGCCGACGTTACCACCTTGATTTGAAAGGAAGGAAATCATATATTATTAATTATAGGAATTCCAAATTTTATTGAATCTATTCAAAATTTCTTTGAAAGCTTCAACTTCAAAACTTCAGGTTTTGGAGAAATGATGTTGCTTCGTTTTTGATACGAGAGCATCAATATTGGGGCATTTTGATGTCAGAGCAATTTGGATACAGTCTTCAGCTTCCAATCGATTTCTTTGCTTTGCTTTTATGTTCGTTAGAGTGGAAAATCCTTGTTCGCAAAGGTAGGTTGTTGCAAAAGGCAGCAACTTTTTGACTGACTCCTCATGTGCAATTTTGATGCCTTTGCAGCTGTTGACATCCAAAAATATGACAGATCTGCTTTGTTTTCAAATGCAATACGTGCTTCATTATTGCATCGAAGCTCAAGAAGTGCCTCTGCCAACCCTGGAGGCTCTTCTGGTACAACAGCAATTTCACATTTAAAGGGGTCTACAATCCAACTGACAGCATGTGAATCGGCAGCATTACCCCCAGGAATTTCATTTTTACCCCAATTGGGGGAGTTTACCCCTGTTCCCTGACCACTGATCTAGACTATACTTTGCACTACATACATAGAAGCACCTGCCAAACTCTCGTGTCCTCGGATGTTATATTAAAATCTTGGCCACTATACTATAAGACATTGATCAGGTGGAATAAGAACCCACATATCAGATTTGCCGCTTCCCCTGAATTCTGCCCCGACCTCAGCAATGTTGTGCACAGTGCACGGTATTGTTTCTTAACCATTTGATTAACGTAAACATTCTATATTTGCAATCTAAGACATAGAATTTTTGCACTAATATCCCACACATTTCCCAGGATATCTGAATAAAACGTACCTGCCCCTGTTCACCCTATTAAATCAATAAACTTAATAGCAAAACAGGAAATGTCAGTGAGCACAGATGAATATCAGTGACAGCAGGACCTGGAGAGAGGAGTGAGGCTGAAATGTTATTTCAGTAGCAATCAGACTTCTCCTTGCTGACCCCTGTCCATCGTCACGTGCTGAGATGTTAATTATACAGCTCTTACTCTGTGCTACCAAAGTGGTTTACCACCGAACTGCTGGAGGGAGGTTTGGCAGAAGAAGCATCTGACAAACCACGTCCTGAATGTTTTCATGTACGCTGTGCTCTCTTCTCTTGGCCTGAGTCTTGTATACAAACATCACCTGGAGAGGTAAATACAGACGTGCTAGTTATAACACAGAGGGGCCTGTTTATTAACGGCTCATATGCCCCCCACTACACATATATATTTAGAATCTCACTTTGCAAAACTAGGTGCAGCCATCAGCCTAGTCTGCACTTAGCAAGGAAAGGTCTCACCTCGTCCAAAGTTCTCACCTCGCTTGGCCGTCATAAATTACCTTCTTTATATTTTACCTGTGGTGCAGTTTGCTGCATTCACCACAAGGTGGCGGAGCGGGAAAGTGTGCTCTTAAATCATTGATCCCTACGGTAAATTTATCTAACAGCTGTATACAGTAACTCGCTTGAAAAGACCCTACAATGTTTCAGAAATGGTCTGTGATGTTGTTCTCAGACAGGAACACACAAGTGTTATATTTGGAGATGCTCAGGCCGGCTCAGTACTGTCGCCCTCGGAATTGAAAACGAGGCAAAACGTCATCGTGACGTAGTCGAATCTCGCGAGTTTTGGATTCCTTTTTAAACTCCAAAATAGCGAGGGGTGGGAGGGAGGACGGACCCCCATTTTTGCTGTGTGCCAATGTGTCCTAGATGTGGTAGGAGCTGCCGTGTGTTTGTGTCATTGCTCTGTCGCTTACCATCCAGCCAGGTCACTGCAGTATTTGTCCCAAAGTGTATGAAAATAATATTGTGACCTGTGAGGTCGTCAAAATTGACTGCAAATGACTTGAAATTAGTGTTATTGAGGTTAATAATAATGTAGGAACAAAAAAAAAGAGCAAAATTATGTGATTTTAGCATATTTTAGGTTTTTTTCTAAAAAAAATAAAACCAAAACACAAAGCTAATCCAGATCCAAAACCAAAACCAAAACACACAAGGGCGGTTTTGCCAAAACCAAAACCAAAACACAAAGCTAATCCAGATCACGGGGGTCAGTGAGCATCTCTAGTTATATTATAACTGTCATGAGATAATGTGCAGTTGGTGAGACAAAAAAACATTTTTGGCTGTTATGTTTTCATTCAGACCCCACCTGTCCTTCACTATATACCCATTGTGAACTCATATATTTTGGAAGTGTCCTGTGCTGACTCAATAGGAAAGCAATAAGTATTATGCAGACACTAAGATCATAACTGGCAAGGAGATTGGGTGTTAATGCCAAACGTCCCGTCGTCTAGCCGTGTAAACCAAGATCTAGGTGAGGTCATTGTTTATTATAGAACTTTATCAGTAAGAGTTGATTAGTTACTTTGCTAACAACTAGAAAATACATTTGTGCTGATTTTACACACATTATAAAACTTCATATACGCTACTTCTTCACGGTAACGTCACAGTAAGTAGTTATTGTAGAATATCTGAGTTAGTGCCTTTGTTCCACTGCTTGAACAAGATTTCAATTTGCGGAGCGTCGTTATTGAAATTAGATAAATGGGTGGCGAAGGTGCAGGTTTAGGGTGCGGAGGGGAACACAGACATTTCCTGGTATTTGCAAACACACAAACATGATACATGTATGAAACACAGATGACTCCCCCTCAGTCTTACTGTTTACTGCAGGTTTGGAAAAGTGGAGATGTTGCCTATAGCAACCAATCAGACTCTAGCTGTCATTTATTTAGTACATTCTACAAAATAACAGCTAGAATCTGATTGGTTGCTATAGGCAACATCTCCACTTTTTCAAACCCGCAGTTAGTAAATATACCCCATGGTGTGAAGTTTGCAGGTTAGGAGAGCACATTGCTATGTGTAGGGTCCATCAAGACATACACGTGTTAAACAAAAGTGTTTTGCATTGTGCATTAAATGCATTTTATAAATGAGCTTCTTTATAACAGTATCATAATGTGACACAGTTTAAACAATTCTCAGTTAAAGGGGCTGCAAACCTAAGCAGCGTTAGTGGTTTCTGCAAGGTCGTGTGAGCTTTGTGAGCTCGGGGCTGTAGGGGTTGGTTGTAAGGAGCTCCTAAATATACCTACCACAGCGACCCACCTTGTACATGGAGAATACTTAATACCAGCAATGGCCAATTGGGAAAATGAGGCCATTTGCACCATGTCATGTGGGCAGCATGGTGGCTCGGTGGTTAGCACTTCTGCCTTACAGCATTGGGGTCATGAGTTCAATTCCTGCTCATGGCCTTATTTGTGTGGAGCTTGTATGTTCTCCACGTGTTTGCGTGGGTTTCCTCCGGGTGCTCCGGTTTCTTCCCACACTCCAAAAACATACAGGTAGGTTAATTGGCTGCTATCGAAATTGACCCTAGTCTGTCTGTGTGTGTATGTTAGGGAATTTAGACTGTAAGCTCCAATGGGGCAGGGACTGATGTGAGTTATCTGTACAGCGCTGCGGAATTAGTGGCGCTATATAAATAAATGATGATGATGTCATTGCTCCTGTTGAGCTGCATTCCATTTAATGGCTGATTTACAAAATGGAATGAAGCTCAATCTGTACTTTAAAAAAGAGGGGGGTAACGCAGGTGTGTGCGTGATGGGGTGTACAGTCAGTTTGCAGTATCTTAATCCTTCTATGATCTGTCTTGCCTTGTTCCTGAGAGAACGACTCTAACAAACCTTTTATGGATCAATGATCCCTTTTTAAAGTCTTGTATGTTCTAAAGTTCTAACACCTGTGTGCCTGCACCTACAGACAACATGTTCTGGACTGAAAGTACTTATTACTGGTCTAAGTACATATATCATATCAAACTAATCTTTATACTCTTATTATATTATCAAGGGTTACATTTTCTTTCAGTCTGGGCGCACAAAGATTCCTAATCTGTTCCCCAGTTCTCATTGGTAACCAACATGTGCTATTAATCTGCCCCCATGAGCACATCACGGAACAATGTGGCGTCTTCATCCAAATCTGAGAGTTAAACGCTACTTTTATTCACATCTGTTCCAGGTTTTCTGTGCAGTAAGAATCATCTAATAAAAATTAATTTATGCTAATCCAGCGCTAATACGGAGACGACTGATAGCAGATCTCTGCTAGTTCCTAGGTTTATTGTTACTTTGTCTTTTTTTTCCATGACTCATTTGGACACATTTTCAATGTATGGAAATGTTGCTATTTCCTGACATCTGTGAACAGTCTGACAATTATTAGTCTGCCCGGTCACAAGTGCGGGGTGAAAATAGGGAAAGCTAAAAATATGTTTTTCCTTTTTTCCTTTCCTGTTGTTTCATTATGCCCTCCTCCGTCTGCAAAATATTGGGTCATCTGTCCGCCCTCTGTTTCCGGTCAGAAAAAACAAAACACCTGTGAATTTATGGAGAATATTTTACTATTCTGGAAAATCGGAAATGGATATTTGTGTGAACTTAAATAACCCTTTATGGTGCGGGGTAAATTTAGCAGCTTTCTTTATACAGGAGCCTGAACGTTGTGCATTTACTAACAGAAAAATGTTTTGCAAATTTAAAATCTGCGTCTTCTTCTTTGCAGTGTTAGGGGGTCTGTTTCTATGAGCACATGATCAGCTTATTGCATAACGCTCTAGAACAGAAACAAATGATTATGTGAGGTGACTTGTGATATCCATAATCATTTGTAGTACAGGGGGTGTTATTCCTTTGTAATACACATGTTTATCTAAAGAACACTAAAGTGATTACATCAGAATGCACTGTTGGTACAGAAACTATTTACAAAAGTTTGTAAATCTAGTGCCTGATTCATTAAGGAACTTAAATTAAGAAGTTTCTTATTTAAGTCTCCTGGACAAAACCATGTTACAATGCAAGGGGTGCAAACTAGTTTTCTGTTTTGCACATAAGTTAAATACTGACTGATACCGTACCCAACCCATTTCTCTCACCCCCCTGCTACAAAGTTGTTGCAAAAAATAAAGAACATTTACAAAGCTGCATCCAAAAATACCAGCTCGCACTGCACTACCAGTAATGCTCCGTGATGCCAACGTCTGTTTTTGAGTAAATGGCGCCATTTATTCAGTGGTGGCATAAAATGCAGCATTTTTCAGGAGATGGATGTATTGCCGCGTTCCTTGTTGCGCTCGTTCTCGTTGAATTTAACCCGTTCTCTAGTGGGCAAAAGCAAAACAAGATTTTGGTCTGCAGGACTGGAGTTAGATAATATTCAGTGGAGAACACGTTGACAAGCAAGTTCCGGGGCTTGAAGGGAGCTCTAAGCCTTCTCCTCCCTAGATGTTGGAATTTGACAAGACGTTTTTCTACTGTTACACTTTTCCATCTGCCATCCCAGAAGAGGTCCCCCAGAGAATAATAATTAGACATATTGTGGGACCTGTTTTTTGGTTCATAAATGACCCCCAATATCTGATATCTGTTTTTTATAATGCTTAAGAATATTTGCTTCATGAAAGAGCAATAAAACCCACACATACTTGTATCAGGTGGGTATTTATGGGGTGTGAAGCTATTTACCAGTATTTTGTATCTTTAATATCATAGTTTAAAGATTTTTTGGCCAGGAAGAAGGGACACGAGGATTGGAAAACAGAAACAAGAGCAGCATTAATACTGCAAGTCCACAAATAAAACTCCGGTTGCCAGGAGTGCAGCCAATAACTCAGATATATGAAGGAAAATAGCTCTGCTCTGTGAGAAGGATGTTTATAAATAAATAAACTGTTCACATAAATCAAATTACCTACAAAGATAAACACAAAGAAATATACAGACAGTATAAAACAAAAACAAAACGCCTTCAATGACCCAGGGGGGATAAAGAGAAGCACAGGCAATATTCCTTACATCCCTTGTGTATTCCCAAAGCCACAATATAGTCACATGACAGCACAATTACCCCATCCCGGGTACATGTGATAGATAGCATTGTGTCATTATGCCACAATATAGTCACATGACAACACAATTACCCCATTCCGGGTACATGTGATAGATAGCATCGTGTCATAATGCCACAATATAGTCACACGACAACACAATTATTATTTTCGTTGAAATTATCTTCTAAAGCAGGGGTTTAGGGGGAGTCTAAAATATATAATGCCGCTCATTCATTGTCTTTATTTCACCATGGTGCCCCCTCACTATGCACCAACTGGTAACATGGAGGGGCAGCAGCTGACAGCTTCTTACCTGTGAAGATGGTTTAGAGAGGGAGCGATAAGGTTTCTCTTCCATGTTGGTTACTGGCAGGGTATGCTGCACTGACTATGCTACAGTCCAGACTATGCTGCCGAGAGGAGAACATGACACACGTCCCCGCTCCCCACAAGGTAAGAAGGGCGGGGCCATCTGACTAGAGGTGGAGCTTGCTGGGAAGGAGAGGGTTGTCTCGGACACCAGAGCTTATAAATGTGGCAAAATCACATAGGTGACATTTTGCTGAGGTTTCCCCATAGTTCTTTATTTATCTACAAGTGGGAAAAAATCAGCCACACTGTTCCCTCTTCATAAGGTCTGTTCTGAAAGCAATCATTATATTAGTATATGATCCTGCCCTAGGCTAACATACATGTAGCTGAGCCAGTCATGACAGGGGGCTGATCCTCACTGTCGCAAACAGGACATTTCATATGGAGGTTGGTCTCTGGGGAGGGGCCAACCCCCAGGAGTGTACCCGATAAGCTCAGGGCCGACCAGACTTGAGCCCTGGGTCCACCTACCGCCTACCTCAAGCCAGTCCAAAAAGTAAGAAAAAGAAAACAAATTGAAATGTTACTGGATGTACCACTGTGAGTTTAGGGTGGGCCCATAAATCAAGGGGGCCCCTTTAATTCACCAGCCCTTGTGTACTGTACACCCATGATGAATCAACATCAGCTCTCCAGTGACTTTAGAAAAGAGCCCTATTTGCCCCACCTCTCCTGTTTAGGGATAAATAGTAGTGACCCAAGGAGTCTACAAGAGAAGGCTGCAGGTAGGGCTAAGTTCTTGCACAGTAAAACTCCTAGGCTGAAAACACACAGGTGGGCTAATGAGATAATTAGATCAAACAGAGGGGTTTATGGTATTTAAACCTGGATTGTGCTTGTCTACAGTGCGACCTATGCCAGCTAGTTGGCCGGTGTCCAGAAGGAATGTTTCTAGTTAGAGTATGGTCGCCTGGTGTCATCCTGATGAAAGTTTACTGTGTTATTGTGATGTGAACAATAAAAGCATTCATGAAAGTTGTTGGGGTCTGTCATCTTACTGGTGTCAGTATCACACTACATAAAGAGCCTGTATTTATAACCAGGGTGCATAAAATCTAGATGTGCACTCAATACTGTATTACCAGAGCTTAGAGATTAATACACAGACAGGTGTATTATTACATGGAACATGTACAAGTAAAGATGATGAAACAATCACTAGGGAAAAAGAGAAAAAAAAAATATTGCAAAAAGTTTATAAACAATCCATACAAGGGACTGGATGTAAGCACTACCTGCTTCCTGGTGCTCTGCTTCGTACTCATAGAGGCTTCTGGCTCAAATTACCCTCCAGAACTCCGACCCACGTTGTCTCTATATTATACTCGGTGCTCTCAACTACTGAATCAACTTCTTTCTCCTTAGTTTATTCGAACGCGCAAGAAATTATGAGTTACGATTGTGGTAAGTCGTGATGTTGACTTGACCCAAGGGTTCGACTCTACTGGGCTGCTTAGATGTTTTGAAAGGCAGAGACTGTCCTATTGGCAGAAGACATTGGCAGCTTTGGTTGGCAGCATATTATTATATATTACCAGGTGTCACATTGGTCTTTTTTTTGCTTGGTCGATTCTACCGTTAAGTAATTTGCTATTTTGGGATTAATAGAAAAGTAAAACACAACCTGGGATAGATGATTCAGTGAGTACACTGCAGAAAGAGGTCTTAGAGTTTACCAGACCCACCTCCGTTAGAAAGTTTAACTCTTGTTATGTTACTTGCACTATTGTATCATGTTTTATGATACAGTTATTTCTCTTATTATGTCGCTATATATTGATTTTTGATAATCAATGATGTCATGTGACTTTACATCTAGCGCCAGAGTAAAAAGTAGGCAGTAAAATTGAACTTGCAGCCTTGTCACACCATGCAATGTAACAGAAAATAAAACATATTGAGAAAATAGTAGAACACACGCCTATATAACATGTATTATTTGTCAATATATATATATATATATATTTCAGAAAAATATATATTTTATGAAATACAGCACATCACAATATATCTGGAATGGGGGAGAAATGCCAGTCTGCAGACCCGTCAGATCTATTCCGTGCAGACTGGGAGCTGAATGGTTCCTGTCTGCATAACTCTCCAGCAAAGCTGGCATAGGTTGGTAGTATAAGCACAAAGTTATAATGACCATTGTCATAAATGGGTATATAAAGGAAACCCCCTAAATGCAAAACAAAACTTGATGTGGGAATGGGCTCATCCGCAAGAGCAAAGTATTCCCATTCCATTCCAAATGGAAAACCAGGTGAACATACCACCTTACTGCCATCAAGGGGTATATTGATTCCTTTACCATGCCGTGTATGCTGAACAGGGTGGGAAAATTATACAGACAACATTTGCCCATCACTTCCTTGCCACATATTTAGTCACAAGTCAGCATATGCTTTCCAGTGATATTTATCCAGTGGTATATGCCTGTCCAAGAGCAGAACCACCATTGTAATAGGAGTCCAGCTGGTACGGGGTCTGCAGCTTGGGGGGGGGGGGTGCCACCCAAGGTAAGCTCCATGCAGTAGCATTGGGTATGCAGACAATTGATAGCCCTTTACTGAAGCTCCCTTTAGAGATCAAGTCACAGCTGCTACCATAGAAATCAAAGAGGAGGCTGTGATTGGTTAACCTGATAGGTTGTTTCCTTTTGGTTACTATACGGCAGTCATTGACTGGTCAGCATTTGGAGCTTCAGTAAACCGGAGAGAATGAGAAATTGTCTGCTATATGAACACATGGGCCCTTACATCATTTTATTATAGGGCACACATGAGCTACACCCCTGCTTATTACATTCCGTCTGATATGGGCTAAATGTGGAAAAGCCCTTTGACAAACAACCTATTTATTACTTGCTGTAATGGTAGTAAAGTAATTGGAAAATTAATTAGTTAGCTCTGTGATTGCGCAATTGGTTACAAAATATCAGGATCAGCAGAAACAGCCAGGGATAATTCTCCTGTTTTATAACATAGCATGTGGCCGGGGTCCAGACACTCGTTCATGGAACATTAGTACAGTAAATTCTTTCTCTCAAGCAGAAAGTGGAAAAAATACCAACAGTGTTTGCTTTAATGTGGTTAAATCGACTATTTACTTCCATGTTAGAGAAAGACACGAAAGCAGTGGGAAGTAAAAGGTACAGGACATAACATGACAGACGGTTGCACAATGTTGTTAGTTGAAGAGCCAAAAATTCAGCCACATGAGCTGCATTATACTTTTACTTTATTTTACCTGATGGTTAGAATACATTTCCATTTACATCTTTAGCTTTCGAGTCCCCAAGATCCATTTTATTGCACTGAACAAAAGAAAAGCGAGGTGTGTGAAATCCCAGAATTTCTATCCTCTGCAAAGTTTGGCTCAAAATATGTGAATCACTGTTAAATTCATTGTTACATTTTTTTTTTTATATTTATTTATACTATTGTGCACATTTAAGGGGAGTGCTCTAAGATGAGGCCTGCTGTACTTTCCCACACTCTATGCTCAGAATCTTCCCAGCAGATTTCTTTGGTAGATCTGCCACCAGAATCCCGTCATTACCTTATACCAACTGCCATTTAGTGCCAATGTACAGTAGGAGAAGCTGCAATATTCCAGATTTTTGGGACTTTACTTTGAAAGTAAATTATATGTGGTATCTGGTAAGGTTCCTGTGGGGTTTGTTCAATCCATTGTCGATGTTAAATCCACCCCATCCCCATCTTGTGCATTTTGAATGTCCTGTCTGACCCCAGAAGATAATTTCAGACTAGCTTCATAAATGTCCCCAATTTGATTTACTTTATCTACATTTTCTATCCTGCTTTATTGTGTGTAAAACTCACAATAACAGATAACCAACAATTTTGTTTTATTGGAGTTTTTACATAAAACGTGGCATCAAATATAATTCAAGATTGCCTCACTCTCAACAATTTAGGATGCAAAATAAATGATAGCACAGCATAAAAAACTTGTACTTAAATATAACTGGAGGATCCCTGGATAATACCTATTATCTGTATAATACTGACAGTATGCAGTTTGTGATATAATCTGCAGATATTGGATATATGAGACCTTTAGGTTATTGCATACTGCCTGCTTTTACAAACAAATACTAGACAGATTTATTTTGACACTGAAATTTAGAGTAGAGCTAGGACACGCCCACTCCCAACTCTAAATTTGCCACATGTTTTAAGACCCCCCCCCCCCCCATGAAGTGCAACATTGTTTTGTCAAGGTGTAAATTTATAAAATAAACTTAAAAAGAAATGGTCACTGATGACCAAAAGAAGTTTTTACATAAAGCCTTTTAATCTGTGTACGTGTTAAAAATGGCATCGAAAAAATATTGCACGCTATGTGGAGAGTCCATTGAGAGTTGGGATACACGTGATCTGTCATCTATCCTGGCGGATTACGTCCCTCACTGTCTCTGCCTTGGAAACAATTTAGTCAAAAAGTGTCAGGTACTCTTTGTAAGTGTGTTACTTTACATAGATAAGTAATCTCAGGGTGATCTCTAAGTTGCTGCTATTTATACTTAATTCTCATATCGAATTAATTCTCATGTCGATGACACAGAAAGCATGATCAGCATAGAGGAAATGCTTTCTTCTTCTATATTATAATATAATTGATCACATCTGGTAGAGATTCAAGATTTTCAAAACTGTTCCCTAAAAATATTTGTCTTGCTCCAAATATGGCTGCAAAAATTCTGCATATTTCTAAGGTGGGTTTTGTTGTTATATGTTCCAGGTCTTCCCCAAACTGCACCCATGTTAGAATGAATTGTCTGATGCTGTCCCAGATTTATTAATAGATAACACAATGTTAATTGACAAATTCAGAGTGGATTGGTGTTTGTAAAGATTTTGCTTGAATCGACCAGTGCATCATCGTTGAATACAATCTTTCACCAATCTTTCACCTCTGTTATTCATATGTGATCTACAAATCAGACATTACATAGATAGAACGCGTTTTATAAAGTGCACAAAGAGTAGCATCTAAGCTTTACTGCTAGATTTTGAGTTTATGTTTGTAGGTTTCTGTGCAATTAATTACTGTGGAAACTAAAAAATATTGGGGGGAAATATTAAGCTACTTTAAAATAGACTGTGCTTTATGGCGTAAAAATTGCGAGCAGGAAAAAAGTGGAATATGACTTTGTATGACTTGTACATCAAGAGACACAGACTGAGCGCAATGTGCGTTTGTTTCAGAACGCGCTGAATTCACATCTGTCCTCCGTCCGAATTCAACACTGAGCGGATGTGAAGATACATCGGTTAATGATTACTGGACTAGGTCCGCTCTGCACCAATAGATAACACACTGCAGCATATCTCCAATACATACGGGAAATATTCTCTAAAGAATGCACAGAATTTTTTTTTAAATTAATGTCACCTGGTAATAATAAAAGCATTAATAACAAAACATTAAAAATTAAAAAAATATATGCCCCCCATGAAATACATTTATTAGGATGTTATTAATGTCTATTGTACATAAAATACATTTTTTACAGTTGCTCCCGATGACAAACACATGTTCTAGCTGTATACACAGCCGTCATCACTAGTAATCAGCACTTACACCTGACCTGTAGCTGGTGCAAGAGATATGTCTAAAAAACAAGTAGCTGAGAGATGACCAGAGTTTGGATCGTACGCTGCTCCGTGCGCTTGAAGCGCCCCTTCCCTGCCGCGTTACCTCCCTGAAATTATAGGCTGTAGTAAGTGTCTTTTACGTTCGAAAGATGAAGTGAACGTGGCCGCACTCTGTGGCGGTTGGTCCGGTTCTGCGCATACGCAGAGTGATTTTGTGGATAATACATAATCGCTGCCTACATCCTTGATGAATCAGGCCCTGAGTGTTTTTATACACAAGTGCAGTCCATAAGTAGGAAAAAATAAATAGCGAACTCTACAAATCATCTTTTCAGCCAGAAAATATGAGTCCAAAACCCACTTTTTGAATAAACAGCTCCTGTAATATCACATCCTCCGCTACTATCCTATGATTATTGCTACATCCCGACCAACATCTGTAATGATTCACGTAACTTCTGAAAACTTAGTTACATTGAGGCAGCCACAGAAAATATCTTAAGAACAGTTTCTATATTTGTATATTTTATTTGTGCTAAAATATATATTTGGTATCAAAAATAGGATACATTTTTCATATCTCTTCAAAAACAAACTCAGTGACCAACCAGGCTTCAGCAATCACCCGACCTCCACCGAATTATGTTTTTAAGATCATAATCTCCAAAAACTAACTTTCTTTTCTGAAAAGGAATTTGCTTAATTTTAGAAAAAAATACATCATTCAATCTCAGCAAATGGTTGACTATAGCTAGAAACATCTTTCCCTACCCTCATAACATTTGGAAAGATGACATATAATACAAATTATAACATTTTCACCACATTTTGATAATGTATATATCAAGTTGCTGAAAAAGAGAACTAGCAGTTGGCCCAGTGGCCTAATGGATAAGGCATCAGCCTCCGGAGCTGGAGATTGTGGGTTCAAGTCCCACCTGGGTCATAATATTTTAATGATCTGCAAAAACCTTACAATGTATATAAATCAAAAAACATTGATGTACAAATCATATCTGCATTAATATCGACATCATTGGATGTTCAGTACAAACAAAAACACAGTTTAATACCACGTATAACAGAACATTAGCAATTGCTTAGGTGTTATTGTAAGATGTATATTCAAAATTGAAATGAAATTGTTTTAAAATAATTATATTGAATTTATTTTAAAATGCATCTTTTCTGGGTGATCGCGCTTAAAATTTCTTCCCACACATTGCCTGCGTTGAAGCCACCCCCATTCCATGCTAGTTATATTCATCCATGCAGACGCCGTGCACTACAAGAGGAAAACATCCCTTTAATATCCTGCTGACTATAACATTTGGACCATGTTAACTCATTTGAACTTTTTCTCATAATATACTGTACATTGCAGTCTCATTTATGGCCTAAACATCTCAAGACTATCAGGAGACATTGGGCTGCCATTAACAAAATAAAGTTTGTGTTTTTGTTTACATTGGTTTCTGTCTGACTATTAATATTCTTCTGTTATGAAAATGGCACAAAAAGAATAACCGACCAAGACATCTCTAAAATGATGTAAAAGCTTGTTACTTTAACAGCTCTGCAGCCTCCGTGTAAGACAGTAATGACTCCAATATATCCAGCATCCCATCTGTAAAGCATCTGTATCTCATCCTGCAAGACGAAATCTTGTTATTGCACTGACCTATACAATGAGACACATTACTGATGATATCCGGCATTCAGTGTGAAATTCTCTGGTCCATCCATGTTCAGCCAGCTCTACCCAATGTAAGGAGAAAGGAATTGATCTTAGAGCACTCAATGCCACCTTCCACACTAATTCACCCTCTTTCCACACTCATACATTGTCTTTCCACACTCATCCACCACCTTTCCACACTTATTCACCATCTTTCCACACATGTCCATCATCTTTCCACGCTCATCCACCATCTTCCCACACTCATCCACCTTCTTTCCACACTCATCCACCTTCTTTCCACACTCATCCACCATCTTTCCACACTCATACATTGTCTTTCCACACTAATCTACCATCTTTCCACAATTATTCACCATCTTTCAACACTCATCCAGTGTCTTTTTACACTCATCCACCATCTTTCCACGCTCATCCACCATCTTTCCACACTCATCCACCATCTTTCCACACTCATCCACCATCTTTCCACGGTCATCCACCTTCTTTCCACACTCATCCACCATCTTTCCACACTTATTCACCATCTTTCCACACATGTCCATCATCTTTCTACGCTTATCCACCATCTTTCCACACTAATCTACCATCTTTCCACACTCATCCACTATATTTTCACAGTCATCATCATCTTTCTATGCTCATCTACTATCTTGCCATGCTCATTCACCACCTTTCCACACTATTCCACTACTTTTCCATGCTCCTACAGCATATTTTCACGCTCATACATGCACACATGAGCACTTTCAAGGGCCCCCTGGATGCCATAGGCCCCTGGGCTGTAGCCCAGTTAGCCCTATGGTTAATCCGGCCCTGGTTACGGCTAATAATAATTATCCTCCAGGTAGCCGCACACGGCTCATTCCTGTAATCTGGTTTGATTGGCAAATTGTTAAATCTGAAATGACCGGATTGTACAGAACAAGGTATTCAGTCACTGCCCGAGCAACTAGATCTTATTGTACATCTGGCTCTTTCTGCAACTTCCAGGTTGGCCGGTGACCTCCCACACGTCAGTTGAGGTCATCGATTGAGTCATCTCCTATGACAGACCAACTTAAATCGGTCTAGAATTGATTTTGAGGTTGGTCAGTTGAAGGTGTACGAAAGTGATCCCGTTGCTTGTCCAAGTGCCAAGGAACAAGACCACAGTCTAGTTTGTGAACACACATGGGTGGCCAAATTGGCCAAAAATCCAACCATTCACCCCTCTTCCAATCAACCAGATCAATTCCAAAATATATTAGGGTATGTAAGGGTGGTCAAAGGATGAGCACACACAGTTTCATACTAGTCATCTTTCAACTGCATTTTCAAATTATTTTGATTACAAATGGATCATTAATAGGCATTGCAGCCATATTGGGGCCACTCGCACAGTGATATTGGGCTAATTGCCATTGTTGCATGTGTAACGCCAACCTTACTCAAGTCAACCGTTATTTGCAGACTCCCTGAGATATCATTGGATTGGATTGCTTATCCAGAACATATTTTGGTTTGCCATATAGTTCCCTAAAAAATGCCTTACCTATGGGCAATTCACCAGCCCAGTCCAGATGTGTTTTGCTACTTTGTCTATCATGCAAAACTTTCAAACTGAGTAACCTTCCTCTGTGGTGGGCAGTCGCGGCTTCTAGGGTACATACAGACAGACAGACGGTTCAAGTGAACATATCAGGTGTCTGTAACCTTTTGCCAAAACAATCCTAGAAGGCAAATCTTTCCACTCTCATCTAAGGCAAAATGAAGGGCCACATTGTGTAAACGATACAACCCAGTCACTGCAATTAGAGTTTGTTAACTTTATTTCTCGCTAAAATCCCTCCAGACTGTGTCGATACCTTAACATCTGGCTGTTCTCCTCCCTGAATGTCTACCAGACCTTTACAGTTTATACAAAAGTCCACTGTTTCTTTGCATGAGAAATAAAACAGACGGACAACCTGTTTCCATTTCAGCTGATTTTGGAGACAAGGTAAACAGATATTTTCTTCTGGCTTCTAATTGATTCCATCTGAAACTTCCACTTCAACTTCCTGATCCAAGAATTGGTGGAGCTGGTGGGAGGGCTCGTGTTTGTGGAAGTAATAACTGTGATATAAAGAGGGTTTTGACTCAGTTCTCTGTGTAACCTCGAGCAACTAGGAGCCGTTCCAGATCCAGATGGAAAGTGGTCAAAACCTTCACAAGTCCGATACGGATGGTTGAGTCATTGCCTAAGAGCTGTGGGCTTGTTTTCCCTCAAAACACAGAGAGACGGACAGAAAGTGGCCGGTGAACAAGTGGTGCCAATCTATTAACTAGACACAGAACCAAATAGTGCTTTATTATACCAGGATATGAGAAATGTTTGCTCCTTTTAAGGTCTTACTCCCACCACCACCAACCATAGAAGGTGCATAGTCCCTGGGGTGAAGATGTTGGGTGTTGCCCACCTTCCTTTTCTACTTATGCTTTGTGTATCAGGAAAAAACACCTTGATACATTGTGTCACTAGAAAAATACTGTAGAAATTTCCAAGATACACGTGCGGTTTTATTTCTCTTTTGGTAACATAACATTTTTGACTTATAATGTGCACAAAATATAGAGAGATTTGCAACGTTCTCTTGCTCTTTTCTTTACATCATGCACTTATTTTTTGTTTGATTAATCACTTCTTAATTTGAAGTGCAAGGAATATCAGGTGAAGATGATGGTGATGGGGTGGGGGCTTATTCTGTTGGTAAGAGCTGTGCAGACAAGATAATTTCTATACGCTTCAAGGGTGGAGAGAGAGAGGATTTACAGGAGCATTGCTGGGTTTCTGGAGGCCACAAAGACTTTTCCCTGCTAATTCCGAGTCATTCTATGGTTTCACTGAGACGCCCTGTCCACCTTAAAGAACATTTGTATGTGCACAAATCACATTGTAACAAAAACTTTGAGTACACAAAATGATCACATGTCCTAAAGATAGTTCTAATGTCTCCTTACTCTCGTCATTTATTTAAAGAATAAAATGAGGTGGAAACAAGCAGAATTTTAGAAGAAAAATGAAGAAAGTTGAAATGAATGTTGGAGGTAGTCCTACTATGACAGGAAATAATTTATTATTATTACCATTTATTTTTATAGCGCCACTAATTCCACAGCGCTGTACAGAGAACTCACTCACATCAGTCCCTGCCCCATTGGAGCTTACAGTCTAAATTCCCTAAGATGGAAAATCTTACCAGCCAATGAACGTGCTGAGGTGAGTACAATAGCTGACCTAGAAGTTTGATACCTTCGTAGTCCAATCTGGCAACTGTATGACTAAATCTCTACCCCTGATCTATAGGTACTGAGAAACATTAATTTAATTAATTTAATTTCAACTTCTCATCTCACCTTTAGTTCTATATTGTGGTCCAGGCTATGAATCTGCTTCATCTCATTAAAAAGGCTACGAAACAATGTCCTCGTGTTACCCTACAGAGAAGCATTGATACATTGTTTCTGTATTTAAACCCTTAAGTTTGTAGAATGTTTATGAACTTTAAATCTCCTGGGTTACATTACTGATTGTTCACTGCTTACTATTATATCAGCGTGCTCTTCTAATTTAACTGCTTATGGGAATTTAGAAATACCTGACCCACAAGATATTTATTGATATGTGATTATAATATCATTTGACTTTATATGTTATTATATGTTGTGACACATGATTTGGTTGAGTTCATGAATTGTAATGTTAATTGACTGGAAGTATCTCATTATGTGCTATTACTATCTATCATTAGATTGGTGATCATTTCTTTTATTTTAAATTTCTTTCTGTTTGTCGCATAATTTTTTTTACTTTACATTGGGAATGATATAGTTAATGATTGAATTTAGTGTTCACAGTTTAATTATTGTTTCTCTTTAATGTTTTTTGTAGGGAACAGGTGACTGATCCCAACCAATCAGCAGCAGTTTTAGTGGAATCAACCTACAGTTAGAGCTATGGGTGTTTCTTTTACATTTTTATTTTGTCCACAATGTAAAATATGAGATTTATTCTGTGTATCTGGGTAGAAAATCACAAACAACTTTCTGACTAAATGGTTCTGTGTTAGTTATGCAAGAAAGTTCCCAGCAGAAAGTGACATCATTTCCAGAACGTATGTAATAGCAGCAAGATGATAATTAAATGGAGCATACATTGAGCTCTGTCTGACAGATTCCAATCTGGGCTGTATTATGCTGACAGTCAGCTGCTAGGTGGGAAAACAAAGAACAGTCGTCTGATTTGGGACCAGTATATAGCTCTCCATGGAAAGCTCTTTAATCTCAGGAAGAAAACATTGACATTGAGAAATATTTTGCTGGAAACGTTTGTATCATCTGGTCTGTTGCAACATATGTGTCAACGAATGTTCTCAAAATACACATCCAGTTCTTCTAGCTTAGCTAAACGGTGATCACAGTAGTTACATAATGTTTATTTAGCCCCAGTACGGCATGTTGGCTCGTTCTGGGATAAACAAACCTTGGTGATAGATTTGCCATAGGAGCAGGGGCGGATCCGATCGACCCCCCCCTGGATCCGCCACTGCATAGGAGTAGGGGCTGGTCACTGAATTATAACTGGTTGTGTATCAGATTTTAATTCTGAAATTACAGAATAACAATCTGACAAATAGCTGATGATGATGATGATGATAGGCAGGTAGCAATAATCCTTATGAACAGGAACATAGAATACAGTGTGCAAGGGGAAAAATAAGCCAATTTGGATACATAAAGAGAAGAGATAACCCGTGCTTCCCGTTTACCTGTGGGCTCTTTTAGTGGCTTTAAACCTGTCAGTTGCACTCAGGCTAATGGGCACAAGTTCTGAATATTTACTGTATTGTATTATTATTATTATTATTATTATTATTAATTTTTATTTATAGGGCGCCACTAGGTGTCCGTAGCGCCGTACAGGGACAAACGAAATTACAATACGAGGTGAGACAGCACAGTACAGTAAACAATAAGCACAGTAACTCAGTGAGCTCAAAGCACAGCTAGGGGGGCGGGGGAGGGGAGAGGGGAAGGTCCTCCTAAGACAGAGTCCAAGAGGGAGGGCACGGGTGACAGGGAGACCCCCAGAGGGGGGGAGGAGGGAGTGAGAGGGGACAAGGGGAAGAGGGTCCTCGAGGAGGAGGGCGAGGTAGCTGGAGAGCAGAGTTAAAAGTGGTGAAGACAGGAGGAGAGAAGACCCTGCCCAAAGGAGCGTACAATCTAAGGGGTGGGGTAGACAGACAGAGAGACACGGGGGAGAGAGGGAGAGAAGGAGGAATGGAGGATAAGGGAAGGGGAAAGAGGGGAAGAGGCAGAAGAAAAGGCAGAAGAAAATTGTAATGTTATACTCTATACTGTCTTGCTGTCTGTCCTCTGTACGGAGCTGCGGACCTCACGTGCCACCCTACAAATCATCATCAACATTTTATTTATATAGCGCCAGCAAATTCCGTAGCACTTTACAATTGGGAACAAACATTAATAAGACAATACTGGGTAATACATACAGACAGAGAGGTAAGAGAACCCTGCTCGAAAGCTTACACTCTATAGGACAAGGGGAGTTAGAAACACAAGGGCATGTGTTTAATAAAGGTTAATAGAGATAATAATAATACTACAACTCACATTAATACGTAGCTTCTTAGGGGGGAATTCAATTGACTGCGAGTTGTTTTCTTTTCAAGCAGCATTTTAAAAAAAAATTTTTACCTGCTAGAGTGACCGTTTTTAGTTAACGCAGCATTAAAACTCATGCAATTCAATTGAAAAATCAGGTAACGCTGCCCCCACGCGTTAATCATTGGCGATTTTTAGGGGAATGAAGGGGAGGGTTTAACGCGGTCACGTATTAAAAAAAAAAGTATTAGCATACATTTGCTAATACTTAGATTGGATTGCATTACACAACCTTTTTATTTTATAATATCTACATACAGTACTTTCCTTTAGCACATATGTTTATTTTACTATTTTTTACTATAGAATCATCTATACCATGTCAAAACACATTAGCACATACATATTAGTACAAAAACATACATAAATATAATTAATTAGGGATTTTTGTGTTTTGTTTTTTTTTTATGTTTTTTATTTCCATTCTTTTTTTTGGGTATAAAATCAACTTTTTCATGTTATGCATTACTGATAAACATCGTTTATCTTATTTTTTTTCATTATTACATGATTGCAAATAATTTTCTTAGATTTTTTATTTTTAGCAAACCCCAAAGCGGTGTGACATAAAGCCGCATATTTGCCTGCTTAACGCTCCGTGTTAAAAAACAATTGAATAGCTTTTAACGCGGCTGCCTCTCGCACACCCTATACTTTCAATAGACCTTGTACTGGAGCGCGAGAGGGCCGTTTGAGGAAAAAGAACGCTGCGTTAAAAATGGAATTGAATCGTGGGTAAAGTTAACCCGCTCGAAAATCATAAAAAACTGTGTTAAAATTAATTAACGCGGTGTTAAAAAAAAACTTGCGGTCAATTGATTTCCCCTCTCAGTCTGAGATTGACCCAGATTGGAAGCCCCCACAAGCAGGGCCGGTGTTAGGGTCCATGGCGCCCTAGGCATTTTGAAAAAATCGCCCCCCCCCCTGCAAAAATCACTGACACTAGTGAGTGGAGGGGAGGAGACGGAGCAGAGAGGCGGCGGTGGTGAGCAATAGCCTCTTCCCCCCCTCCCCAATGCATCCAGAGCCCGGCGCCCTAGGCAAGTGCCTAACCTTGCCTAATGGGAGCGCCGGGCCTGCCCACAAGGTGATCTCTGTAGGGCCCTGTCCTGCCCGGGGACATGTTTGTCCCACAAGTGGGAATGTTGGGGGAAGGGAGGTAAGGAATGGGCAGAGAAGCAGCACTACGCAACCCTCAGGGGGGTGGTCACTCCCCAGTCACGCAGTGGCCACACCCCCTTTGTAATGTGGCCACACCCCCGGTGGAGACAGACATGAAAGAGGTTTGGTCTCCCCTTAGCAGTGATCACCTTGTTGCTTTTGGAAGCGCAGGACATCTTTCCTCTTTATAAGTTAAAATAATTCAATTAGCTAAAATTCATAGAAAAGTACTATTTCTGAGGATGTCGTTAATCTATTGAATTACAAGAGGCACCACAGTGCTGTCTGTCAAGATTAATTAATGCAAAATCTTTCTTTAAAAATATACTTAAAGTTCAATGTCAATGTTTCAATGACTGTTTTCATCATTATAATATTCAAATATTTTGGGAGATATAAAGAAATGTTAGAAAAATAAAAACAGTTCTTTTTACAAAGAACATCTGTTTACAGTTAAGTTTGTCAACAATCTTAACTGTAAACAGCTTTATAAAGAATACACAATTCTATGTATCAAAGATTAAAGATACACTCGTTTACCAACAAACATGATTTCTTAACATCAATTGGTTCTTCATTTTATTGCTGTTTTGGATTAATTTTTTAACGCAAAGGTGGATGTTTTATTGAAAAAAGTTATGTTTTTGATGGTTTCAAAAAGAAAAGTCTGCATGTAAGGTATACATTGTTCATTTTAGCGGTGGTAATCATTTTCACGATTACCACCGTTCCGACACTGAGAACACCTACAAAGAAAATCCGAATGTATGAAAAACCGATATGAATATAACCAGACTTACCTCCAAAGTGACGCTCTCTATAAAAATGCATTTATGTAAACTACGAATTAAGGACATCCTGATTTATATATATAATGTAATAAAAAAATTGAATTTTTATTCTAAAACACATCTTTTTATCAATGATTATAGTCACATGAGTTATTCATTTATTTTCAATTTTATTTTGCATGTGTTCTGATGTTACTTTATATCACATATTTACATGTATGTTCTGCCTGATAGCATACGGCCAGTAACGTTTAGGCAGAGCGCACTTACACCCAGATTCAAATCGAAACGCCTCTTGAGATCTGCTCCAGTTTGAATAAGGAAAGATTTACTCTCAAGTTCCGTACTCTCTTTTCAGGCTCTATATAGTTAATCTCTCACTATATATATATATAAAAGAAGAAGTTTGTTTCTTTGTTTGTTAGTTTGTTGATGAATATCTTCCACAGGTCACAAAGTAAAGCTGCCAAATCTTACATAGTTATTTAGTATTGAAAAAGTAACCTATTAGACCTCATAGGGAGAATGCAACAATGCGACAATGTGACAAATATTGAAAACATCATTTTTGGGTTGTAAGCAATTGTTTGACTGCTGCTACACATTACAAAGCGGACCCTCGTAACTCCGGGTGACCCTGCTTGTACTGAATAAAATATGTACAATACATTTTTTTTAAACTTATAGCATTTTTTTGGAGTGTTGTCACAAATAACCCCCAAATATGCTACTTATGATTTCCTTATGCCCCAAGCTCTGCTTTTATATATGACAGCTGATGGATAGAGAAGATGATCGGTGCATCTCATACTGTCAGCTTTACTTCAGCACCCAGTGACAACACCGAAAAATACTCTGCCCCCCGCAGACTGGGGGTGAGTACTCTGGGCCATCAGGAATCACAGAGGACTAATTCATGTAGACTCAGATTCGTCCATATGTCGTGGTAGGCACACTGGCATGGGAGACTATATGATGGCATGGGGCGGTGGTGGAACTGTCATGGGTGCAGGTATTGGACCCATTATGGTGCCCGGAGGTGAGAACAGTCTGGCAATTAAGGGTAGACCTCCTGGTCTGAGACCCCCGCTACCCGCATGACACGTCATCATCCTGCCTGAGGCCCCCTCTTCTGACCAGCAGAGGGCGCACATACGCAGTACAACCCCCTCACTCTGTTCTTTAGAGAGGACCGCAAGGTGGGGCTCGGGATGTTAGAACAGCAAAGCAGGGCCACAACCCAAATTTTGCTATGGGGCCCATCATTTCCTGCCGTTTTTTTGCCATATTGTGCATTGTAACTATTATCTACTGCAATAACTAAAACCAACCCATATGCGTAAGTTATAATGTTACCCTCCATAATGTCCGGCTGCTACACACTACACGCTATTTCCATTTCTTCCGTTATTGCTACGTTTACATTTCTGTCCCACATTCTATATGCCACATTACTTGTCACACGTGTTCATGAAACTTTTGGTGCTAATATACAATTGTATCCACAATGTCAAAAAAAAATATGAAATTAGCAGATCTGAAATCTATGTTCTCGGCACATGATAATTTACATATTGCACCTATGTCTTACTGTTACCCTAATAATGGGGAAATAATTGTTTATCTCATTAAAGTCAATAAAGTCATTTTTTTGCATATAAACTAGATATTTGTAATCTGTAAATATTGTGTTCTTCCAGGTAACATTTGAGTTGTAGCCATTATTCAGTGGGATAATCGCTGCTGGTTTTATGGTGGGATTATATCCATGAGTAATACTGTTTTGGAGAGGAGCAGGAATATCTGAGATATTGTATCTATTTAGTGACTTGTTTCATATCCTGTTAATGTTCCGAGCAAAGGAAACATTGTGGCTTCCTAACCCCTCACTTGATACACTGTATGGGTCATCTCCGTGGGCTGCAACCAATTAGAGACCACGCTCTGACCATGTGCAGACTGTGGCTTCAGGCTTCCTTCAGGAAAGTGGGATGTGTTTAGACCAAGGGGTGATATTAATTAAGGGGAGGAAAACATTAAAGGAGTGGAGGAGGACGCTCTGAATAAATATCCATCACACTAGAGCCAGATAGCACCACATCTCCTGTCCTCTCCTTAGACTCGGGTCTGCACGTTGTGTGAGTATAACACAGATACATAGACTTATATGTGTTATATCTAGATGGATATTGTCTGATAGTCTAATAACTGAATATATTATGTCATTATTTGAACATTGTTACCTTTCACATTATGAGATAATAGCTCAGTCATTAAATAGAACAATGATATTGTGACCCTGGTTTGAAACCCAGTGTCAGCGACTACCACCCTTAGATAAGTCACTTGTTTGTCAGCCCCAAAATATTAGATACGCCTAAGTGGGACAGATTGTTAAAAGGGGTTTGTACCTTAATGTGTCTTTAACTTATTGGTTTGTACAAGTGTCTAAAACATTTACAACATTGCTTTCTTCTGTACATTCCAGGAATCTCTAATTATCATCCAACAGAGATGTTTATCCCCCCCTTGGATATGACACAGAGTTGCTCTCTGGTTGGGATTGTATCCAATGTACAGCAAAGATGAGTCGTATCCCAGGGCAACGGACATAAACAACTCTGCAAGGTGCTATAAAGAGATGGCTAAAAGGGGAAAGTCAAAAAGAGAAAGCAAAATGTTTTGGTTAATGTTATAGGAGATAATGTAGAAGGCAAAAAATGTAAGCATTTTGAAGGCAGAATCCCACGTTCTTTAAAGAATATACTTTAAAGACATTTTTATTATAACTCTGGAAAGTTGCAAAGAATGTATAGATGAAGGTCCATGTAAAAAACTTGGGAGTAGCATAAACTATCTATATGCCGTAATAACAAAGAACAGCTAATACCTGTGGTAAGAATCTTTCTATACAGTATTTATCTAGTTTATACTTGAGACCCAGGGGTAAATGTATCAAGTTGAGAGTTTCCGGCATGTTTGAAAAGTAGAGATGTTGCCTATAGCAACCAATCAGATTCTAGTCAACATTTATTTAATACATTCTACAAAATGACAGCTAGAATCTGATTGGTTGCTATAGGCAACATCTCCACTTTTCAAACCCGCTGGAAACTCTCAGCTTGATACATTTACCTCCAAAAATGTATTTATCATATATGTAACCAAGACGAGAAAAGTACAGGGATATTGAAGAGCAGCACAGAAATTATTTTATGTTCATTTTATTCAATGAATTTATTTTATTTTGCATGTTGTTTTTATGTTTCTGCTACTTGATATTTATCAAACACTTATTTTCTCACTAAAGATAATGCAGGAGGGGTTCTGAATAAGGGGACATGTGTATGTAGGGGCATAATTAGCAACTTAGGGTATCTTCATTGACAAATTTCTACGGGAGCACAAATTATAATTTTGGCCCTCTTTTAGGCACAGAGGGGTGAGATGCAAGCGCTAGGCTTCCATGGCAGAGAATTGTGTTGTTATTAACTTAAGCATTTTACAATAAACATTCTACACATTAATAAATAAATAGCTACAGGGCAGAGGATTCTCCTAACGTAGACTCACAGTGCAATTTCCTACAGCGGAAATTGTGGACCCAGAGCAATAGGCCATCCGAGTATCTGCATAACAAGTGTAAGATCTTGCTCTACACCTAGAGAGGTTTCCTGTTCTGAAATAGGTCACAGAAGCTGGTTCTGTCCACAGAGTAAAATCATCATATAAGAACACATGAGAGACAAAATTACTGTCTTGAAACAGCTCATCCTACCAAATAAATAGAATTCAGATTTATTTATCTATTTTTGCACTTGAACTAGTATGTATGGCCATGATGGGCAACAGCCGCCCACTGTGTAAATTGGTATTATAGCTAAACTATGCTTGTTACCCTCAAGTGTTCTAGTCCTTTGTTTGAGCCCCTCGGTTAAATATGAGTGCTGGGGAATATGAGCGCTGGAGAATTTGGGTTTTAGAGGATGTGAGCACTGGAGGATGTGAGTTCTGCGGGATGTGAGTACTGAAGGATGTGAGCTCTGGAGGATGTGAGCTCTGATGGATGTGAGCTCTGATGGATGTGAGCTCTGGAGGATGTGAGCTCTGGAGGATGTGAGCTCTGATGGATGTGAGCTCTGGAGGATGTGAGCTCTGATGGATGTGAGCTCTGAAGGATGTGAGCTCTGGAGGATGTGAGCTCTGGAGGATGTGAGCTCTGATGGATGTGAGCTCTGATGGATGTGAGCTCTGATGGATGTGAGCTCTGGAGGATGTGAGCTCTGGAGGATGTGAGCTCTGGAGGATGTGAGCTCTGATGGATGTGAGCTCTGAAGGATGTGAGCTCTGGAGGATGTGAGCTCTGATGGATGTGAGCTCTGAAGGATGTGAGCTCTGGAGGATGTGAGCTCTGGAGGATGTGAGCTCTGATGGATGTGAGCTCTGAAGGATGTGAGCTCTGGAGGATGTGAGCTCTGATGGATGTGAGCTCTCATGGATGTGAGCGCTGGAGGATGTGAGCTCTGGAGGATGTGAGCTTTGATGGATGTGAGCTCTGATGGATGTGAGCTCTGATGGATGTGAGCTCTGATGGATGTGAGCTCTGGAGGATGTGAGCTCTGGAGGATGTGAGCTCTGGAGGATGTGAGCTCTGGAGGATGTGAGCTCTGGAGGATGTGAGCTCTGATGGATGTGAGCTCTGGAGGATGTGAGCTCTGATGGATGTGAGCTCTGGAGGATGTGAGCTCTGATGGATGTGAGCTCTGGAGGATGTGAGCACTGGAGGATGTGAGCTCTGATGGATGTGAGCTCTGATGGATGTGAGCTCTGGAGGATGTGAGCTCTGATGGATGTGAGCTCTGGAGGATGTGAGCTCTGATGGATGTGAGCTCTGATGGATGTGAGCACTGGAGGATGTGAGCTCTGATGGATGTGGGCTCTGGAGGATGTGAGCACTGGAGGATGTGAGCTCTGGAGGATGTGAGTACTGGAGGATGTGAGCTCTGATGGATGTGAGCTCTGATGGATGTGAGCTCTGATGGATGTGAGCTCTGATGGATGTGAGCTCTGGAGGATGTGAGCTCTGGAGGATGTGAGCTCTGGAGGATGTGAGCTCTGGAGGATGTGAGTACTGGAGGATGTGAGCTCTGGAGGATGTGAGCACTGGAGGATGTGAGCTCTGGAGGATGTGAGTACTGGAGGATGTGAGCTCTGGAGGATGTGAGCTCTGATGGATGTGAGCTCTGGAGGATGTGAGCTCTGATGGATGTGAGCTCTGGAGGATGTGAGCACTGGAGGATGTGAGCTCTGATGGATGTGGGCTCTGGAGGATGTGAGCACTGGAGGATGTGAGCTCTAGAGGATGTGAGTACTGGAGGATGTGAGCTCTGATGGATGTGAGCTCTGATGGATGTGAGCTCTGAAGGATGTGAGCTCTGATGGATGTGAGCTCTGGAGGATGTGAGCTCTGATGGATGTGAGCTCTGGAGGATGTGAGCTCTGATGGATGTGAGCTCTAGAGGATGTGAGCACTGGAGGATGTGAGCTCTGATGGATGTGAGCTCTGATGGATGTGAGCTCTGATGGATGTGAGCTCTGATGGATGTGAGCTCTGGAGGATGTGAGCTCTGATGGATGTGAGCTCTGGAGGATGTGAGCACTGGAGGATGTGAGCTCTGATGGATGTGAGCTCTGGAGGATGTGAGCACTGGAGGATGTGAGCTCTGGAGGATGTGAGTACTGGAGGATGTGAGCTCTGGAGGATGTGAGCTCTGATGGATGTGAGCTCTAGAGGATGTGAGCACTGGAGGATGTGAGCTCTGGAGGATGTGAGCACTGGAGGATTTGAGCTCTGATGGATGTGAGCTCTAGAGGATGTGAGCACTGGAGGATGTGAGCACTGGAGGATGTGAGCTCTGATGGATGTGAGCTCTGGAGGATGTGAGCTCTGATGGATGTGAGCTCTGGAGGATGTAAGTGCTGGAGGATATAGGGTTCATATACTGAGTAGACATGAAAGCTGACTCCTGATTGGACGACCACAGTCTGCATGCCATTTCTACCCAGTGCAGGGGCTCCCATTCACCTCTGGTGCCTACAGACAATTACAGAAGCTCTAGTCCTGGTCTCAGCTAATTAAAAGTGTCAGGACCCTGTTGAGCTGAACAAATATTTGAGGTACTAGTATGAAGATAGAAAAAACCCTTGTTGTACATTGGAAACTCCGAGGACTCTGTAAACTGGAAAATAAAAATTGGGCTCAGCATTCATCGGTATCATTTGTAACTGGACTTAATATTGAGCCGAATCCAAATATGTTGTTTCAGAACATCCCTAATTTATGTATTAATACACATTCAGGTGAAATGGTTTCAGTGGGGGAAATGTTTTTCTATGCATACCAGCGATCTTGTTTTAAGCTATAGGAAGTCCTATTGATGGACACACAACATGAGCAGGATATGACAGTTATGACTAAGTTATCTAATAAAAGTACACACAGTATCCTTGATATATCTTGGTTTTTGTCATACTATGTAAATATGTATTTTCAAATCATACCAATTTATTTCCTTTTAGCCTTTCTGAAAACTCTAAATATTTTTCACCTCTCCTCTCTCTCTCTGTCCACTGTGCCCCGAAAGCCATAGCCCCCACCTCCCTCCACCCACCTGGCTGGCTTTCGGCAGTGCCAATGCATACCTCTCCGAATTCTCGGTACCGCCCATCCCAGATGCTGGGTTTAATAGTAAGTCGACTCTGTTACATTTTGCAGCTGCTCCTGAAACCTTCAGCTGAAACGTACTTTCCTGTGGGAACCAGAGAAGATAACAGCACAGGACAGAATGAGGTCTCTAGCACTTCTCCTGGCGCTGGCCGCTGTGGTTACCTTTGCTTACGGTACAGAACATTTAACTTCATTTATCTTAATGACACGCTGTGGGTTAGCTTGAATGTTATGTTTCTAAATACCAGACTGTGGAACCAGGAAAGGTATAATGTTATCATATATATTATAGCGTAGGGATGGTGAGAATGTCAACTTATTCTGAAGTCATACAATGTATCCACTTAACAGGTAAATATTCTTACATAATATCTGTAAATAGTTGTTATTATTCTGTATTTTCTCTACCAAACACATTAAAAAGATCCACTAAAAGATCTGGAACAATATTTCCATCTGACATCTACATTATAGTGGTTTCCACCCTCAGATAACTTTCCTGTATTGGCTTGGATGTGTCTCCTTGCAACTTTAACTACAGGCATGATGTAATGTTTTGAGACTCCCATCTGTGCTTCCTAGTCATGTCCTTATATAATCAGAAGGATTTGTTGACAGATGTTGTCCTTGGATACGACTCAGATCTGCTCTGTTTTCTGCATTGGGCGCAGTTGTATCCAGGTAACAGCTCTGTGTCATGCCCAGGGGTGATGGAAATAAATACCTTGGCCCGATGATATAACAGCATGACTAAAATGCACAGAGAGAGAATAGGAAAACAATGTATTAAGTAAAGCAATCAGATTACAAGTAGCATTAACACCATTTTAAATAAATAGCCATGTTTCTGCACAACTTAAAGGAAGGTGTCTGTAAATGAATCTAATTTTTGATATTTTATTATTATTATTATTATTATTATTATTATTATTATTTCACATTTATTTCATTTTATTTTATTTAGGTTTCAGGAATCATTAGTATTGATTATTACTAGTCAATTATTACTAGTGTGTAAATGTGATTTTAGTATAATATTGATATTTTTATAGCATACTGATAAAAAATAGGAAGTTGAGAAAACTGTAAATTATAACATTGTTATCCTAGGAACAATAGATCAAAAAAGACTTTTGATGTTCCGATGGATATCAAACATTTCATCTGTTCTCAACCCGCAGACAACTTTAATTTGTTGGTTTGTACATCTGAAACGTTTACTAAACAAGTTTTCTTAATTGCTTATATCTGTGTTTTTTCACCACATCCTATATATCACCTAACCACAGCTGTTTATTTGTGTAACATCTGGATACAACACAAACCTGCTTTGTGTATACAACCATATACCATGCACTGAGCGGAGCTGGACTGTGTTGTACCCAAGGGCATAGATAAATGTTCAGCTTTGCACAAATAGTATCACGGGGTTAGTGAAAAACAGGAAGATAAAACAATGGACTTAGGAAAAGTTCCATGAGGGGTATGTACAAATCAGCAGATTCAATTTGCTTGAGGTGGTAAAGCCCCTTTAAATAGTTGATGATTTTGCCAGAGAAAAATATTTACACAGCTCGAATCGTCCAGGATGGATCAGTCTTAGCTGAGTTCTCCGTTACCTTTGCTGCAGAATTCACACAGATTAATCTCCAAAGAACAAAATCTATGAAGAAAACTTTTGCACAAACTTTTAACTCATTTAAACTCCAAAATTAATAAGTAACTGAAACGTTAATGTAACCTGTAAAATGTACCATCGTTTGTATCATTGTAACAACAGCATAACCCACTTATTTTATTTTAATTACAGTTTATTTAAATATAAATTATAACAAAACGATAAAATATCAATTTTTAGATAGAAAATGTGATCCAAAAGCTATTATTGAATATTGCAAATTTTCCATAAGTACCACTTACATAGGGTGGGGGGATAAAGGGTTAAAGGACAAACAATTAACCTACCAGTATGTTCCTGGTTTGTGGGATGAAACTCACACAAACGGGGAGAGAACGTACAACCTCTGCACAGATAGGGCGCTGTTTGGAATCAAACATCTGACCCCAACGCTGTGAGACAGCAATGCTAACCCCTGTGCCACTCTCCCTCTGGAATTAATGCAGTTTGCATTTTAGGACTTGTGGTCATGTTTAAACGATTGGTAAATTGTTACGCAGAGACAAGGTTGAAGAACTGACACCAGATATTGTGATCGTAGGAGGGAGATGGCAGTGAATGTTCCTATAGCTATTTCCTGTTGCCCCTCAGTCTCTCCGTAACCCTCCAGCACAACCACACTTATATTATTAGTGCATTAAGGCCCAGACATCCCAAAAGTCACATCTGGCACAGACGAGTGCAGAGGGGGAATAACATCAGCCCAGAATCTTCTCTCCAGATCAGTCTGAGCGATTAAAGTATGAAGAGAATTTGTATCGCTGCCACTTCCAGCATTTGTGCCACAGAGTCGCCAATATTTTATAATCATGTCCAGAGATATTTTGCTACTGAACAGATGAATTTAATCTTATTACACGTGGTACAGCCTAAGCAAACCGCAGGGAACTATAATTACCATTGTGATCTGATTATTAAACGTTTATAGTGTGATTATGGGGGATTTTAAATACTCCACCCTAATAATTATTACATGATAAAGCCCAGAGAATATTAATAGATAAAGAAAATTGCATCCAATATGCAGAATTAGAGGAATCTCTCAGTTGTTCAGGAGTGAAATGGGGACATTTGATAACTATGTTGCACTGACTCCAAACGTACGTGTGATTTGCGGGGTCTTCCTGAATTGTATCGGGCTGTATTAGTTCTGAGGGTTACAGTCACCAGGATACATTGTATTCTGTAGAACGTTTATCTTGTTGTATTTACTTTTTGAAGGTCTTATATAAAACATGACTTCTGTATTTGATAAAGAAGCATTTTGATTGTTATGTTAGAATGAACATTGGAAAATGGAAACAAAATACTCAGTTAGTTTATTTACTAACATATGTATCTTCTTTTATTTTAATTTAGACTCAATTGAAAGCCATGAGTCCTATGAACGCTATGGTAAGAATATTCATTTTATTCTCTTCACAAAACTAACAGCGCTGCATGGCAGACACTATTTCCAAGGAACATTAAATGCATTTAATCTGTTTTTAGAAAGCAAATATAGAACTGAGTACCTGGAGCAAATCTACAAATAATTGGTTTATGCTTTTAAATATTATTCACAGATCCCTTTGTTAACTCAAGAAATGCCAATTCATTCATGAGCACCCAGCAGAGAAACACCCGTATGAATGAGAGGTAAGTACCATTTACAGGTCTTAGAAATAGGATATCAGTTATGATTCCATCAGTGTCTGTCCCTAGCTCTGAAACACACACAGGGAAAGCACACACACACACGCACACACACACACACACACACACACACACACACACACACACACACATAAACACATATGTATGAACCGGAGAGACACCTGGATAGATTTAGCAAAAGAAAAGTGGAGCTGTTGTCATAGCAACCGATCACATTCTACCTATTATGCATCTAATACGTTCTAGATAATGATAACTATAATCTGATTGGTTGCTATGGGCAACACCTCCACTTTTCCTTTTTAGAAAGTTTGATACATCTGCCCCACGTGGTGCAAAGGTGTAAATATCACATGAAAAGTCCATTCTCCTCCTACTTTAAAACCACCCATTTTATTAAATAAAACTCGTCACTTTTCTACTACATAATGCACATTTTAGCCTAAATTAATCACAAGAGTGAGGGGATATCAGGACTGTCTGTATTACAAGGGGCACATTTGTGTGTTTAAAGCTTTTTTTACACTACACAAGGGGCACCCAGAAAAGTGCTTCTCCAGCCACAGTGCAATGATGACAATTGAACCCCATTAAAAGTTCAGAATGAGACTGGGTCTCCGTCATCTCAGGGTTGGTGCAAGATTCAGATCCTTTTGTAGAGGGAAAATGGGCCATGTTTTCAGGCAGCACAGCCCCCTTCCCCCCTATAAAGTGATCTCTACCCCGTTTCCTCATTTCAATAATCACCCTCCGCAAAACTAGCTGCACAGATAGCAATTAACTCTCTCATTCCACCAAACTCCTCCCATCGGCCAATGTAAAGTTGTTCTCCACAAACTAATGCGCTTTGGTGAAAATCGAGAGGCAGCAGCGCAAATCTAGGCTGATAGTGTCAGCAAAGAGGCTTTTGCGCCTCGGCTATGTTGTGCTTCACAAATTGTGCGTCAAATTCAGAATGATACAACCTAAGAATGAGCGAGGATGCACTAAGGAAAATTATGTTTTTTTGTATATTTAGAAATACTGTAATTTTTAATAATCTAAAGCAGTGTTTCTCAAAGCCAGTCTTAGGGGAGCCCTAACAGTGCAGGTTTTCCAGGTGACACAATTAAACCACCTGTGGATCTGTTACAATGTATCAGTCAGTAATGATTATACCACCTGTGGATCTGTTACAATGTATCAGTCAGTAATGATTATACCACCTGTGGATCTGTTACAATGTATCAGTCAGTAATGACTACACCTGTGCTACATTAAACCTACCACCAGTATATCAGTATAACGCCTCTCCTCTCCTGTAGGATCCGTGAGCGCAACAAAAGCCCTCAAGAACGTCAGCATGAGGTGTGTGAAGATTACAAGCCCTGCCAGCACTACGCTTTGCGACACGGAGTCCCTGCTGCTTACAAGCGATACTTTGGACAAATAAACATTCAGAACAAACGTCGCAGCGCATAAGACGAGTCTGTGACACTAATAAACTGATCCATGTACGCAGGAAAATGCCGCCTTACACATCACAGCTTAATAATCCTCTTCATTATTGTCACTTAGGCACCTGTACCTTCTACTGTGTACTAAGCACCTTCCACTTATATTTGCAGTTCCACAATCCCACAGACGGCTCTGGGGCAGCGAGTTCTAGGGCGGTCTCTGGCAGTGATATGATAAAGTCTGATTCTGTATAATTTAATACTCTCACCTGTGTCTTGCTTGATTTCTCAGTTTTAGAAATAAAAAGCTGCTTTTATAAATGTTGTCACTGACAAAATGTGGATTTTATGGCTACTTTTGTAATATTTTGCTGTTATTTCTTTAACAAACCCCATAGTGAAAGCACAAATGATTTGACATTGAACATGGTGTAAACTAAGACAATGTTTAGAGAGCTGTAACAAAGCAAATGAAGATATTGGGGGTTATTATCACAATCTAACTGTACAGTAACCGTAGCAGCTAAATTCCTGCTTTTAAACCAATTTTCCTTTCTAGCCCCCAAAATGGCATTCAGATCATTTATCTGTGCGTCACCCCCCATAATGTCCTTTACTAATTATATCTACAGATGACATTTCTTGCTAGAAAGGCTCCAATCCAGTTTTTAATTGTATCATCGCCCTCCTCATTTGGTTAGGAATTTCACAGCTTCATCACCTTTACAGTAAAGAACCCTTTCTACTTCTCCTTGGAATCTTCTTTCTTCAATTTTCATTTGATGACCTCCTTTGCACGAAAAGTAAATAAGGCAAATCTAATATATATATATTTATATATTATTTAGGTCACCTCAAAGCCACACATTTTTCTAACCCCTCTTCATAATTTATCTCTTCCACTACCAATTTTTTACATTACAAATGAGGTTGTCTGCCTCCGAGCCCTCTGGAATACATTTGGAATAAAGGATAAAGTTTTAAATACCTCCCTTCTTACAGGTACTTAAAACTTTACCCTTTATTCCAGATGTAGTCTAACTACAATGGATGTACTGTGTTTGCATCATATGCTCATCTCTCTTTTTTATGCAACCCAAGATTTGATTTGGCTTTGCAGCCACTGCCTGGCATTGTGTGCTGCTACTCGCCTCTCTGCCCATTAATAATCCTCACCCCGGTTCCTCAGTTGAATTCCACCCTATATATACATAGCATAGTTATTACTATGGCCTAGATACATAACCCTAAATTATCTACATTATAGTCTGTGTGCTGTGCCACCATAAAACACTTCCGTTCAGGTACCTCCCCCCCCCCCATATACGTCTCTCGCCCTTGGCATCTCACTACGAGCAATGAATAATCTTTACTAACCCCCCCCCCCCCCCTCATCTCTGGAGGTCCTCCAGGCAGCTATGGTATTTGTCTTTCCCAGTATTCTGTTACAGTTACTGCACAGCCGAACCTCCCTCCCCCTCCGCACTTTATATCGCACCATCTTTGATCTCATATTGTGCAACATTGAAGATGACCTCGTAGGTATATAAGGACTTCAGTGGGTTATTCTCATCTTCACCAGAGCTGAAAGCTGCATCAAGTACATAAGAGGCACTAAAATGTTACACGTTACAAATGTATTTATTATAAAAAGGAAAAAAGGAGTAAAAATGTAAATACTTTATAGTGCATTGGAAAGTGTATTTCGTTTACTATAAACGTAAAGTTTGTGTTAGATGCAAAGTGCTGGTCTGATAGCAGCTCGAGGTACCGGCGGCCTGGAAGTCTGGGTGTAAACAATGTCTTACATTGTCTAGACATCATGATTTAGTTTGCAGCCCAATAATTGGACATACAATATTGGTACGATAGTTCTGCAATAAGAGGTCTACGGCCAGGTCCTTAGATCAATAAATCAAGTACAAAATAAGGCACTGTCATTGATTAAAACATATGAATCATCAGACATACAGTAGTTATATAGATATGACAATATGGAGCTAGCATTGGAAGCAGAAAAACCAACCAAAAACCAACCCTGCTCAGAAATGTCCTGCTCTTTAGAAGAGTGGAGGAACTGGGGGTTATACGGGTCATGCCATAACGTTCCTCTCCTACGCCCTTATTTATAAAACTATCACACTCCAGTCACTTCCATTTTTCATACTCCTACTTCTACTGAAGAAGTGGAGATGTTGCCTATAGCAACCAATCAGATTATATCTATCATTTATTTAGTGCATTCTACAAAATGAAAGCTAGAATCTGATTGGTTGCTATAGGCAACACCTCCACTTCTTCAAACCCACAGTTTAGTAAATCTAGCCCAAAGAGTTTTCACCTATTTTGTGCATAAATTATACAAGGTTAAAACATTACATAAAATGTTTTTTAATTAAAGTGGACTATTGACTTTGAAATAACGTAGTCTGTTAAAATAGGGTATTAGAAATGACCTATATAGCAGCGCTTAATCATCTTTGAGAAGGACTGGCCCCCTGCAGGTGATCAATCTTCTCTGGCGGTGGTGACGGTATTCTGATATAAGCTACGTTACTATCTGGCTCCCTATTTGCCAATCAGTGCTGGAGCTTCACCAGATCACATGCAGTATGGGCAAATTAATATATGGGTGAAGTGAGGGGTCTGGGATGTGGATGGGGGAAGAGATGGAAGAGTAGAATGTATAGAGGAAGAGGGAGCTGGGCTAAGTACAATTAAAGAATGTTGATTACATTTATGTGTTTAAATAAGTAACAGTTGAGAAGTTGTTGTGATATCATCATCATCATCATCATCATCATCATTTATTTATATAGCGCCAACATATTCCGTAGCGCTGATATATATTATTGAATCATGTTTCGGGGGATCTCACGGTTTCTTGCCACTTGTATCTGTCCTTTACCCATCTCCTTTGACTTAGGAGATGGGTGGGGGGCAGAAAATGTATAGAAAGATTCAGCAGACATTTTAATAGCTTAAATGATCTTTATCCGAATATCAAAAGTTCTCATTAGAACTTAGATCCCCGTCTACCTTCCAATGGGGGGGTGTCACTTCTCTCACATTCCCCAGTTGCACAATATGAGGCTCTCTTTCTTGGGTAATACCATTAATGACTGATTCAAACAGGTAAGAACAGTTGTCGATGCCCCTCCCCATTGTCAGGGGTGGAAATTCTGCAGATCTAGCCCCTCCCCTGTCCCTGCTGGCTTAGGTTTACATGGTTAATGTCTATATCCATCAGTCCCTACAACTAGAATCTTAAACTGCTACAAGTGATCTCAGGAATTTCTAAATAATGAAGAAAACATGTTCAATGTGTTCAAAACCAACAACATGTAAAGTACTGCACAATATTTAAGTGTTTATTGAATTCAATTAACCATTTGAGGGGAATTATTCTTTAAAAGAAAAAATGGCCTCTGCTCTGTAGCGTTAGGGGGACAAATAAAGTCAGGTAATACTGTAATTTACATGTAGCGCGGTCCTCACTCAGGATGATAGTCCACCACCAATTACCTAGTGGACTGATCGTTATCTGCCCTCTATCCCAGAATATATCAAATATAAAACTGATGTCAGGCCTTGGATCAATAAAAGAAAGATCTCTTCATCTGTTCGTTGACGTAGAGCTTAGTTCTTAAAGTTTATCACATATTTATGTCCCGTTGTTTATCCCACATTCACACACATAACAAATAATCAGTGAAATGCGTTTTGCTCTTGAAGAACAGAGAAGTTACCAGAAAGTCCTGTAAGATACAAACATGATATGAGAAGTTTCTTTTTAAGCCCTGATGTAATCCAAGACCTACATGTTACTCTCACAGGATAAGGGCATTTGTTGTTACTTATCCATTATTAGGTAATATATAGTATAATTCATGTTCTTTATATTGAATGCAAGTCTATTTTTCTGATCATCCGACATTTTCACAAGTTAACCCTGTAGGCTCTGTTAGATTAGCGTTTAAGGATATTTTATTTCACACAAGTAGAAATGCAGAAGGTATAATTAAATGTACATTGTTTCATAGAGATATATGCAAATACATGAATAAATATATATATATATACACACACATATGCATTTGTATTATCTCCTAGAAATCACAATGACAACTTACAGTGTAATACTTTTAATGCAGACTGGTAAAATAGATATTTATACCTTTATATTGTGTTCTATATATGTACAACTACACTACAAACATTAACATGTTTAATGGTTTAATGGTGACACCTTCCTCATATGATATACCTGGGGCACCTGCAAGTAGTATTTTAAAGAAAAAGCAGTGACACGCCCACTTTCTGAAAATCACGCCCCCTTTTGCAAACTCTGCCCACTGCGGTATAAGCTCCGCCCCTATGGAGGCCGTCATATTGGGACTTACTATGAAGCTATAGGCGCATATGTGCAATAAGTATGTGATTTGTGTCCTCATTGTTTGCCAGTTTGTAAATGAACCGTGAAAAATGTTAGTGAGCAAAGAAATAACTTCTCCCCGTGAGCTGGAAACAATGTATTCATTATTCATTAGCCATAAACACTACAAAAGATATCTTATTCCAGCAGCTGGGATAGTCTAATAAATCCTTGTGACCTTCTAACCACTAGGTGGTAATATCCTTATAAATTATAAGTAATGTAGAGATTTCTCTGTTCTGCTTTCAATCCCATATGGAGAGTAAAATTCCACTCATCAGAGTCCTTCTGTGCTGTCTCATAGCATCTGCCCCGGGGTATAATGGAAAATAAAACATTAGATTTGACCAAGATCTAAGCTTAGCAGATGTTCCTAATGGACGAAAATAGCAGGCGCTGTGTTTCTAATATGTTACAATGTATTACAGTACACTGGTCCCAACACATCTCTGAGAAAACGTCTTATTGTGTTCAGTATTGTCAGAGTGACCACTTCCATGGACCATAACAGATTACCCCAGACATATAACCACAGACATGTAACCACAGACATATAACCACAGACATATAACCACAGACATGTAACCACAGACATATAACCACAGACATATAACCACAGATATATAACCCCAGACATGTAACTACAGATATATAACCACAGATATATAACCACAGACATGTAACTACAGATATATAACCACAGACATGTAACCACAGACATATAACCACAGACATGTAACCACAGACATATAACCACAGATATATAACCCCAGACATGTAACTACAGATATATAACCACAGATATATAACCACAGACATGTAACTACAGATATATAACCACAGACATGGAACCACAGAAATATAACCACAGACATGTAACCACAGACATATAACCACAGACATGTAACCACAGACATATAACCACAGATATATAACCCCAGACATGTAACTACAGATATATAACCACAGATATATAACCACAGACATGTAACTACAGATATATAACCACAGACATGGAACCACAGAAATATAACCACAGACATGTAACCACAGATCTATATCCACAGACATGTAATAACAGATATATAACCACAGACATTTAACCACAGACATGTAACCACAGAAATATAACCACAGATATATAACCACAGACATGTAACTACAGATATATAACCACAGACATGGAACCACAGAAATATAACCACAGACATGTAACCACAGATCTATATCCACAGACATGTAATAACAGATATATAACCACAGACATTTAACCACAGACATGTAACCACAGATATATATCCACAGACATGTAATAACAGATATATAACCACAGACATATAACCACAGACATGTAACCACAGATATATAACCACAGATATATAACCACAGATATATACCCACAGACATGTAACCACAGATATATAACCACAGATATATACCCACAGACATGTAACCACAGACATGTAACCACAGATATATAACCACAGACATGTAACCACAGAAATATAACCACAGATATATACCCACAGACATGTAACCACAGATATATAACCACAGACATGTAACCACAGATATATAGGACCTGATTCATCAAGGAATGCAATGAGAACGCAATTTGCATCTTTTAAACTTGGACATTAATTTTGCGCACGTCTGCCAGTATTGAAGTACAAGCAGATTCCAATGTACGTTCCATATGAATCTGAGTATAAGTGTGCTCTGGCTGTACATTACATGCCGTATGTACAGACAGAACACAGTGCAGGATACGTACAATGTTATGTGCACTATAAAGTCCCATCACAACGCAGGGAAAAAAAATTAAATACATTTTTTAAATACAACTTTATACCATAATCATTGATAAAAATCTGTTTAAAATATTTTTTTTTTATTTACATGAAATAAATATATTATAATCTTCCAATACACTCAGTGAATCCCAAGTGTCAGTGTGTCTTTATCCAGATACCCCAAGTGTCAGTGTGCCATTGTCTAGATACCCCAAGTGTCAGTGTAACTTTGTCAAGAGACCCCATATGTCAGTGTGCCATTGTCTAGATACCCCAAGTGTCAGTGTGCCATTGTTATAGGGCCCCAAAGAGCTAGGTCCCAAGAGAATATACTTAATATCTGACAATTAAAGGGACTCCAAAAACATACTGTAGAAGCCCACTTGGAGTCCTAATTAACAGGTTTTGCACCTCTGTTTTTTGACAATATTGGCTTTGGGGGATCCCACACTCCTATAGCTCCATAAACATCCCTGAGTAAATCATCGTCCATCATAAACCATTGTTATAGTTCCATTTGTGATGGTAAATTCACTATTTATGCTCCACTGTACACACACCATAGAGAACACTATAGGAAACAAGCGTGAAGTATTATGAAAAGAACAGAAACAATCCTTATAAGGACCACACCCCGGGAAAATGAGGTTACGATTTATTGAAAACACCTGTCGCATCTTATTACCTTGGGACTCGGATTCCTAAAGTGAGAGTTGGCTAAACCGGTGCTAGATCCTTCAGCTGGAGTTATAATAATAATACCAGATGGTTACAATTTATGTCTTGTTCTTTTTTTTATTCTTGCTCTTTTGACAACGTATCAAGTTACATCGAGACACGATGGAGATAAAACACATCTTAGTGATGCAGAAAACCAACAAGGATGAAATAAATGCGCATTAAACACAACAAGAGGTTTATCAAACCCCTAAATGTATGACATACACCCCTTGCTGTGTTCTACTGTACACACCCCCTTACCAGCGCCCTCTGTCTATCTCTCTAATTATACTCCGTCTGGGATTCAGCAATGTGTGAGCAGAAGGGGACACTTGGGTCATGCTGGGTTCAGTCATTGCCGAGGATGTCGCGTTATAGATAATATTCCACAGGAGGGTTTGAGTGGACAGAACATTTCCATTGATTCAAGTCTACAGAACGGTTACTAAGGCAACAACATCATCGCTGGGACCCTACTAACATTATGCTATGGAGCATCTGGCTTTAACCAGCTCATCCCACAGATCTTGTAGTGCTTGGCTTGAGATTTGGTTGGGGTCCCCTAACCTTGTGGCACAGATAATTATCTTGCTCAATAAGTCCATTTACAGTTGAGCCCGTCATGAAGGACTGCACTTGATGAACGGATATCCTGTGGCACTCAAGGATTGCTCTACTTGTGTGAAGGATCCAGTGTAACCTGCTGACATCAGCTGCTGTTACATCCAGGTGACACTAAATCTACCGATGCTGGAATTAAAGCAGCATCCCTGATTAAAAATAATTTCATATAGCAAAAAATAAAATATGAAACATGAAATTGATTTTCCTTGCAAATCGTTATTTCTCTGCTGAATCACTCCGTATGTCTCTGCACTGGCTGCCTGTTTTCTACCAAATCCAATATAAAATACTTTTACTAACCTACAAGGCCATCAACAAAGCTTCGGCAACTCCGCTCTGCACAAGATCTGCGTCTCTCATCCACCCTCATTACATCCTCCCATTCCCGGTTACAGGACTTTTTTCGGGCTGCACCCACTCTATGGAATTCTCTCTCTCGCACAATAAGACTCTCCTCTGGTCTACAAACTTTCAAGCGTTCTCTGAAAACCCACCTCTTCAGACAAGCTTATAATATTCCTCAACCACCCTCTTAACCTCACTACATTACCCTATTACCACCCATTATACAACTACCCCTTGACCAACATTGTTGTGTGACGGGATCATTTAGCTTACGAATCCCTTTTACCTTTGCAG